>NC_047523.1:25086275-25386275 GCF_902827115.2 Pseudochaenichthys georgianus | reverse complement strand
AATCGTGGTGCTGGGGCCCTTCTCTTTTTGACCACAGGGCGATGCACGAAGATGGTGGGTATAGCCTCTGCTCTCAGCCTAGTCTTGCCCTTTTTTGTCTTGACAAACTGGTCTGCATCAAAATGTGCCTGCGGAGTGACTTGAGGTTACTTCACACACAGAACAACTGTGTCTGAATCGTGTCATACATATTCCATAGTGGTTGAATACACAGTATTAGGAAACACTTTATACTTACTGGACATGTTATACTCATTACATACTGTATATAAAATATGACCAAGAATGTGAGACAACTTTATAGAAATTCATATCACATCTGTTACTGATGCCATTTGTCATACTTTGTTAAACTCACAAATAATAAAGTTCCATAACTTCAGTTGGGAACAAAGACCACACCTTATCTCCCCAAGGCAATTTCCCATCCAATAGGTGTGCTATATAGGTGTGTATAAACCTTTCTCCTGTCTGTTACTCCCTCTTTCAGCACAAGAACCAGAGGGGGATTCAATGGAGCCTGAATACCTGCACTGAGACCCTCACCCTGCACCCTGAGTCTCAACTCTGTGTTTTTCAAGCCTTTCCCTGTTTTTTTGTATTAAACAAAACATTAAGCTTTCCCAATGGTGTGGTTTTCGTTTTGTGAAAAAGTGCAAATGCAGTGTTTGTATATAATTACCTCACATATTTTTTTGCTGTTGGTCGTGAAATTGCTCCTGCTGATTTGAGCCAGCCATTTTTTCCTCCGCTCTGTGTCAGTGGGGAAGCCGTACATTCGTACTCCTTTCTCGGAGCGATTTGAGCATCCCCAGGCAGCACAGCAAACCATGGTGGCGACTAGGAGGCAGCACAGCAAACCAGGACAACACGGAGGAAAAGGCACAGACAAACTGCATGATATGCTATTCAATGTTTATTGAATTCCATGTATTTGCAATGGATGTTCCTAAAACAACACATTTAACATCATCATCATCATCATCATCATCATCATGCTGCTGCTGCTGCTGCTGCTAGTCCTTTGATAGTCACCTGTCGGTCTCCTGTCCTTTCTGAAAGCCATAAAGATGACATTAGTCATTTAGATAACTTGTGTCCTCAATTACCAGGGGATTACTGAAACTACCATGAATTTAAGAAAATGGTAGACATTAATCTAATCTGAATTTTAAAGCATTACTTTAGATCCCCTCCCTATAAATATATCAATAAACATTAGAAAGTGATGCTCCTGACTACCATACAAGTTTAAGAAGATAATATTGGTTTTAAAGAATTCAAAGCTATAAATAAACAGCAACAGGCTCTTTAACCAAGGCACTGTTAGCCTAACATGTAAACTAGTTCACTGTTCACACTAATCTTAATATTATCACTTAATATTAGCAAATTCTATTTTATTTTTTAAAACATATTGATGTAAATACATACACATATCGATTTGTTGTATAAATATTGCAAATCAAAACCTTTATTCACTAATAATTACCAAAAATCGTAGTTATATCTCCTGTTATCAATGCATTCACATTGCCCGCCATGAACTTCCGGGGAACGATCCTCGGCTGAAGTCGAATAGTCCATTTAGCTTAGGAACCTTCCTAAAGGAGTGAAATGACCCGGAAGTCCCTCAGTAGCAGCCATGATAAGTGCCGTTCGAATTCTCTAGAATGATGAGAATGATAGGAAAGGAGGTTTCAAACTTCCTTTATAACCTCCTTTAGCTTAGGAACCACTGGACCTCCCTAACCGACAGGAGAAGCGAAAATGCTGCCTCACAATGCCTTGCAGCCGCAGCATTTGCCGTCACTCAACAGTCGGCCGTTCACGGAAACAACCGATTATGACCGAGAAATGATATCATGAAAGTTACGGTGCTTATGAAGCATTTTAAAACATAGGTGGTAAGTTGCCAAAGTACTTTGTTTTGAACGTTCATCAGTATTATAATCAAAAAGAGAAATATATGAACGTTAGTTTTTACTGAAATTATCAAATAAAGTCAACATTTCACAGTCTTCACTGAGCTGTGTGGAGTTTGTTCAACTTTTAAAAGATGTTTGAATGGTGATATACACAGTGATAAATGTTAAGGACTAATGTTTATAATAAATACATTTGTATTGATTTTAAGATATTTTCATATGTATTGGGATCATTGGTATTAATGTGGACTGGAGGGAGAGGGTAACAAGCATAAGTTTCACTTTCCTTTTTTATTTCAATTCCAACTTTGGTCATGAAGAATATGTTTCTCTGTTGTCCACGTTCATAAAGCAAAGCAACAGCATCAGAGCACGGTGCAGAGTCTCTAGATGAGTTTACAGTAGTCCCTCGTTCTTATTAAAAATCCATGTTGTAGTCCGCTGTATAGAAAACTGTAGTTTCCATAGTTCCCCCACAGCAGCAGACGCACATTCATGACGTCCGCTGGCGCATCATAAATACGTCGGATAGTGCATTCGGATTCTCTAAAGTACCGCAGTCTCTTCTCCTAAGTCCTTTTGAATTCTCCTGTCCACTATCTCTTAACCCCGTGATGTTTCACTCAGAGGTCAAGGAATAGACGATAGGGTTAGAACTTAGGAGCTGATCTTTGGACTATTCGACTGCAGCCCTCGTCTACATGAACCACGTGACGATAACCGTTTTTGGACTTCCGTTGTCGTAACTCTTCTATGCTATAACCGAGGAACCACCAGACCATCCTTCGATGAAATCCTCAGACACTCGCCCCGCCCCCTTACTGTGTATCGCTCACTGATTGGACGAGGCAGTGCATGCACTGATCTGATGCTTCTTGACCAAGCGGCAAACTCTGGGGAACAGCCGGGAAGCCAATACGGAAGTGCAACACACTGCAGTTCATATATTGGCCGATAGGCGATGGCTGCAGAAAGGAGCAATTTCCATAGACCCCCATGTTAAAATGCCCAACTTTACAGCAGAAAAAAACATGTTTCTGTCCCTGGCTCCATACATTTTTATTATCGATATAGTTAGATTCCACCTTCATGATTATGGATCTGTGAGTGAATTGTTTTCTAACACGACCCTTTTATTTATATTAGGTCTTAACGTTTTTGCATTAATTAGGGCGTGGTCACGTTGATGGACACGTACATGCCTCACTGTCAGCTAACAGCAACGTGTCCACTCTGCTAGGCTACAACCATAGAGGCTACAACGTTAGTTAGTCATAGTACTGTACTTGACCCTTTAGCTTTAGCCGTGTTCGTGGTGATATACCAGACAATTAAGATGTCGTGCTGTGCGCTTGAATGTACTAACAGAACTTCCAAGAAGTCTACTCTCAGCTTTTTTCGGTGAGTAAAATGATAATATTATACATGTTAACCCCGTTAGCAGGTGTTTGTGTGCTTGTTAGCTTAGCTTGTTATGTAGCTTATTAGCCAGCTAAGGACGTAACCCTTTATACATGTATATATATATATATATATATACAGTTTAGTTTATGATTTAGCCTTGGGTAAGACTTTTATAGTCTATGGCTATGACACCCATAATGCTAAATGGGAGCAAATGTTAAAAGAGGACCCAATTATCCCAGTGGTGGCCGCCGGAGTCCGCCACCGAAGCTAACCGGAGCCGTAGCTAGCCCTTTGCGGCTCCGTTAGCTTCGGCCAGCGGCGGAGCCCGGCGTTATAACTGGAGATCAAGGAATGCAGCGAAACGCGGACTTGGTTCGCCTGCAGCCCGCTATAGTATTAGCTAAAGAAATGATGTTGAACAAGGCTTATTAAGCTGAACATCGCCACAATTGTTCTGCTATGTATCGGTACTTATTTTATTTTCTTAACGTGTGAATGACAAGCATTAAGAATAACAACAAATAGCTATTTATCTTGCATATTGTCTCGTTTGATTATGAATGTAACGCTTATATAGTGGAACTACACTGTTTTATCAAAACCAAAGTGCCACGCAGTAACTTGGTAGGCCCATGCATGTATTTCAGCAGGAAATGTGCAACCCAGATTACATTTACCAACACAGACTATATAGAAATATTTGTAAAAGTTGTTCATGCGTTATTAAGTGAATATGGCATTAACCCTCCTGTTGTCTTTGGGTCGGTTTTCATGTATTTTTGAATAAAGGTTTCCTTTAGGTGATCCAGACAGGCTGGACCAGTGGGTGCTGAACATTCCATTTGTGAGTGTAAATTGTTGTTACTAATTAAATACATGTTATACATCATACAATGCTAAATAATTGTTATGGCACAGCTTGCACATCAGTGATGAGTAATGTTCTTTTGATTAAAGGCCAAATTAAGATTTTGCCAGTTAAGTATAGAAACATAAAAATCGAATTTTTTTGCAAACCATCACATTTCTCTTCAATTTATGCAAAGACTCTTTATCATAGATAGAGAATTGCCATTTCCCCCACATACTCTATGTTAAAAACAGATGAATTATATTACCTTTTTTACATTATTTTAATAGCAACATTCATTCATCTGTTGTCATCTTATAACTTATTTATCTTAACAGCTATCACTGTAAAAAAAAAAATGATTTAATTTAATTTTACTATACAATATTTATCTTTACATTCTGTTCTTGCATATGTCTTATTATATTTACGTGTATATAGATTTCTGCCTGCACTAATTTATTATTCTTAATTTAATTTTGAATTTCTTTTATTGTTTTATGTCTTATATAACTATGTTGCATTGTTGGAGGAGCTCGGGACAGATGATTTTCATTGCCATTCCTACACTGTAGCCTACTGTATGTGCATATGACATAAATCCTTTGAATCTGAATCTTGGAAACACGTAATTGTTGAATAGATTAACTGCATAGTTAACATGTTGGCCCTCTATTGTCTTTTATAATGCACTCTTAAATTTAAAACAACATTATTCAAAAGAAAGTTGAATATCTACAGACCTCAAAAAGTTATTTTATGTGTTTTTGTTTATTATTTTTATTAGGGAAGGAGATGCCTGAAAAACACTGCAGTGCCCACCATTTTCTATTTCACCAAAGAACAACAGCCTGGAAGGAGAAGCAGGTGAGGAGCAATGACGAGGTAAGTGACAGTCCTAGTTCGACTGTTAACAGCAAGGAGGAGGAGGTTGCAGATGTAGACCATGGTAGTGGTGAAAACAGTCTTGCTGCTGATCAGAGCAATATCATTATGATACAAGGCACGCCTGAAGAAGCCTTTGTTGTTCCACATGTGGAGCGTAATGACGTTCCAACAGCCAATGCTTGTGAGGAGGATGTTGGTTTGGGTAGCAGCAGCCAACAAACAGACTCCGCCTCTGTTCACTCTCACACTTGGGCTTTAAACTAAGACGGGTCATACTGAATAGTTTGTGCACACATTTCTAACATGTGATCTTTCTTTCATGTAGGACGCTTGAGGGAAGTTGCAACGCCTCGGCCAATGGGATGTCTTCTCCACGTGAAAGACATTGAAGGCATCATTTATAACTTGAGACCATTTTCCAAAAGTGATGACTTGTATTGGCTTAGATAGTAATGGATTACATCTAACACGAATCAAGATCGTATAGAGAAAAAGAGAAGTGTAATCCTTAGATACATAGGAAAATATGTAATCGCATTAGTTTGACTTTTCTAATAATAGGGAAACTCAGGATTACAATCTTATTCAAAACCTAAAAAGAGCAGATAGTGCTTGTTGTAAAATTATCAAATTGTATCTCTTCTCTGAAGCCGTACTGTTCTGTAGGATAATACTTTCATTGTGAATCTGTACACCTACTGCCTGAATCTGCTTTATGGTATTATATTATACATTTCAGTAAACACATCATATTCATATTTCTTCTCTCCTGTGTTTATTTGCATTGCATTTGATATTGAGGTAATCCAAAAGAAAAATAAAGTTATCAGGTTACATTACTTTTATATCTTGATACTCACATGAAGTTACTGGTTGTGTTTTTGGCCAGTAGCCCTCCCAACCCTGTACATAAGTTATATCATTTGAATTACTGATACAGGTGTTGCACATCTTTAATTTATTCTCTAGTGTACTTAAGTCATACAATGATTCGAAACCTTTACTTTTCATAAAATGCAAGATGTAACTTTCAATGTGGCTTTATCACATTTTCAATGTGAAATAGATCTGATTAAATAAAGAGTAAATGCACAATCTTAAATGTTGACATTTATCATTTTCCTATGCTTATTGTTAATGTACTGTAGTGGTGTTATAAACAAAATGTTGTCGTAAAGGAAATTAAGATGTTTTTTATTTGTTGACAAAAGATTTAAAGTTGATGCTCACAACATGTGGGAACATTTATGGAGAAAAATGTTTCTATTGTAAAACAAATATTTATCTGCATACTGAACTATTTAGAAACTCTCTCAAAGGTATTATCTTCTGTGACGTTGCGACCCTGTAGGGATTGTGGGTGTTGCACTTCATAATTACATTCTATGGTATGCTTATGACATTGATGACAAAATACATGGGACTAGGGGAGAACTTCTTGTTGTTTGCATTGTCACTGATAAATGACAGCGTAGTATTCATTGTCAAGATGTTGTGTTTTTAAACTTGGGACTCTTTTCAGACTGCTCCGGCTTGGGAAAAGATTTGAGCCTTAATGTGTAATGTTTTCTGTATTGTATGGTAAGCTTATCCTGTCATTTGATAGTCCCATTTGGATGTGATAGCTAACATTTTCAGTAAGCAGTAGACAAAAGAAGTGAAAATATTAATGTAATTTATTTTCAATATTTACATAAATACAGAATTATTTTAACAAATAAAATAACAAAAAACATCATAACAAATACAAAATAAAAGGTTTGACAGACAGCCATGCCCAGCATGGGCCTGGAGAGCTACAAAGTCCATTGGGGGAAGAGGGGGGGGTGGGATGTGGGGAAGAGGAAGAGCAGCCATGTTAACAGTGTTATGGCTACAGATGTAATATCTAACTCAACATTAGCCATGACAGTCTGGGCTTAGCAAGGGCCTTAGAATACATACTCTAAAGGCCAAATCCAAAGACAGTGATACTGACATTTTAGCAGTTCACAGTCTTTGGAGGTGGTCTTTCAGGCAATTGGCTGGTGACTTAAAAAAAATATCATTTCCCCTAGGGGTGAAATGAACTCCATCTCGCAAAAACAGCCCAGGACTGTCATGTCTAATGTTGGAGTGGTCAACAATGGCACCATTCAGGCTATGAACAAAAGTAGCCATAACACTGTTAACAAACTTCTGGGCCTTGTCAATTTTGACAGGATTTGCACCAGCCCTCCGCTTCTGGGAGAGCATGATCTTCATGCCAGGGTGCCGATGGTGAAGCTGGTGCAGGTCCTCCTTCATCTGGTTCAGCAACTGAACACTGGGCACATCCCCCAAGTCATTGTCGCCACAGTGGATGAGGAGGACATCCGGGACTGCTCTTCCTCGCAGAGAGTAGGAAAAGAAAGGGAGGACACCTCTCTAGCGCAGTCCACCCCAACCGAACCAGCACACCCTCAGGTCGAGGCCAAGGTTGCTGCCGATAGTCTCTGTAGCTCTCTGGGCTCCACGCCGGACATAGCTGTCTCCGATTATCCATACAGTCACTATGGGAGGAAAATAAATGAGAGTAACAAATGCTTCAGATAATGAGGAATATCAAATTAAGTATAAAGGGTTGCTCATTTTGTTCCTTTGACAATAACATGCAAAATAACTATGAAATCACACCTGTATGGTTAAAAGTAACAAGAGAGCAAACCCTCAAAAAACAGATTAACAGCACACAGTTTATATATATATATATATTTATATACTGTGTGCTGTTTATATACAATTGTGCACACATGTATATGTATAGTATGTTTGTGTGTAATGTCAACCATCTGAAGTCATGTAAAGTAAGCCAGGACCATCAACTTACAGGTTGTGCAGTTTGGCGTGGAGGGGGTTGCAATCTTCTTTTTTCTTAATGCTGAAATAAATAAAAATGTTTTAATCAATATAAAAGCACCTTTCTTTTTCTACAGTCATATTTCATTAATCACATTTAATTCACACAACACTGGCCATATCTCTGCTAGTTTACAAAGTTTAGTTAAATGACATTTATATTTGAAAAACGGTGAAGCACTTAAAAAACAATTGTATAGTGTAGGTTCAAGAACATTTAAATCAAAAGGACAAGTTTTGTAAAGTTACAGGGTATCTTACCTTCAGAATATGCCGGGAACGAGGAGC
Organism: Pseudochaenichthys georgianus; assembly: GCF_902827115.2. NCBI lineage: Eukaryota > Metazoa > Chordata > Actinopteri > Perciformes > Channichthyidae > Pseudochaenichthys > Pseudochaenichthys georgianus. The sequence goes on along the minus strand of NC_047523.1, from coordinate 25,378,037 downwards.
AGTGACCGCAAGCTGGATTGTTAGCATAGGTTGTTAGCTTATTACTGAGAGCATGTTAGCTTAGCTTCTTAGCCTGAGCTAGGTCTGGAACGTCACGCTAGGTGGCAGCAGGTCCCGCCCTGTCCCGCCTCAGCACTGCCTCTTTGCCCTTATTTGGAGCAAGCGGGAGAAGGCGGGAGTTAGACAGTAGGCTTGTTTGAGACAAGCAAGACCTGCGCAGACCTGCGCAGTTGCGATCAATGTCTTGCTAGTGCGTTGCATGATGGTTAGTCATTTTGTCCGACTTGCTCTGGAGGCTCGCCCACATGAGACTTTGAAATCTCGCGGGACAAAGACGCCCGCAGCCTTGAGAGCGAGGCGAGGCGAGTTGGCGCAGTTGCTCTCCACAAGCTGCGGAAGCGAAATGCTTGATGGGAAACGGCTCGCTGGTATCTCGAGCTGAGCGCTCATTGGTGGTTTTTACCACGTGCTGCTGATGAAACTCTCCAATTTGCTGGCAAAAGTTTGTTGTTGTTTTGTGTCAGTTTTACGTCGCCACATCCATTCCCATTTTTCATCATTGTTCCACAATGTTTATCATCATGAACTTAATATCTATATATTTTATACTATACTGCGTACCGTTTTCATACTTTATATATCTTAGCATATTCATACACACTGTTCATACTGCTCTCAGGCCGATATCTAGTGTATTCATACCCCACTGTTTATTCATCATTCAATTCATTCTATATGTTATTCTGTAAATTGTGTACATTACTTTCCACTTCACTGCTTGTTGCACCTGAGAAGCTAAACTGCATTTCGTTGTCTCAGTACCTGTAATATGTGCAATAACAATAAAGTTGAATCTAATCTTGAGCAGGAACAAATGTATTTACTTAGTACATATCTGACATTAACGATTAAACACATTTGTGCATTCTTTATAAATGCAAACCGAGTCAAGCCGACTCCGGAGGTGGCGGTATGCACCTTAAAGATCAAATGCAAAGCTTCCAAATATGCTACATTTTTATAGAAATGTTGTTTTTAAGACTGCCTATATTTTTAATTTTATTTAAATCGAGATAATATACCCGAAAAAAAGCTTTTTATTGATACAAAACTCGACCCAAAGCCGTCTGAATTTCTGACATGACATTCCCAGCAGCCTCCGCGCGCGTGACGTCACTGTTGCCAAACAGTCTCTGGACCAAATATGACTCGGCAGTCTCGGTCACATGTTTTTCAAAAGAAAACGGAATTAACATGGGTTATTGTTGTGCTTTTTGTTGTACGAACGGTACGAACGGATCTGGGAGAGTTTTCCATGCATTTCCAAAAGACCAAATCATCCGCCAAAAATGGATTATTTTAGTGTTATTATTTTAGTGTTGGCTGGCAACCGACAAAATGGAGCAAGTTGTGTTCTGACCACTTCGCGTGTGATGCATACGACGTTGATCCTGCTATCATCAAGTCTGTTGGTGCAGAAGCATTAATAGTACATCGGAGGCTGAAACCCGGAGCCGTCCCCTCCATATTTCAGCACAAGAAACCACTGAAAGAACGAAAGAGCCGGACGATGGAGAAACGCCAAAGAATTGAGGTAAACAACTTTTGATTAGATTTCAAAGCGCACGGAGCACAGCAGATAACGCAGATAACGGAATTGCAGTTTTATTAAGTTGTATTGCTTATAGAGGTGAGCACCGTTAGATTCTGTGTCTTTACGATCATAAACAATGTGTTTGATGTGGAGCTAGGATAAGTAATAAGGGAACTAGGAGTGATTTCGGTGCAGTAACAGGTTAGCATTTTTCGCTCGGGGCTAATTCACTGTTAGCATTGAAGTTTATCTGCAGCTCATTCATCGCTCCTCCACTCATAACGGAAAAGTGTGAACAATATGCATTATGATAGGGATTAAATCCACTATTATTCCTCCTGGCCCAATTCACAATGCCCCCCCGCTGGTGGTAGCACATCGTACGTTGTGACTGCTGCTACAACAGAACCGAGAGAGGAGGGAGCTAAGGTCAGTGCTAGTGCTAACTTGACAGCTAACGTTAACTTGGGGGCTGAAGAGCTATTTGCATCGTTGTGTTGTGTGTGTGTGGCGTCGCGTCTCTCCAGGCAGTGAGAGGGTTGTGTTGTGCTATAGCTGTATTATTAATATTAATATTGTTCATGGTTGGTGCCGCTGGCTGCTCTTATCGCGTGTGTTCGGCTCTGTGTAGGCTACAGCCATAATAGGCTATAGCCTATGTGAAACAGTGTAGCCTGTTTTGAGTCATTTTAAGTTGATTTCATTAAACAGTCAAACGTTACATTGGTGGTCCGTGGATTATTTATAATCAAGTTGATCGAAGTTTGCGTAGCCCATACATGCTCGGGAAATCTGTTGACATGAACATGATTCATCGGGACGTTTCATGGAAATGTAGACCTGTGGCACCACCCCGTGTGCAACAGATTTTCTCTTTATAATAGGCCTATGTCTGTGCTGTTGCTATTAATGCACGGATCAACATTTACCCCCCCCCCACACAAAAAAATCCCGGCTCCCCCGGAGACCGTGGTATAGTTTGCACACTGCTCCAGATATTGGGTGGCCTCCGACTCAGAATCAGACATGATAGACGAAACTAAGTTGTACTATCAGTGGGAGCCGCTGTGAGCGATAAGCCAGGGTGTTTGTTTGGCAACTCTGACGTCACACGACGCCATCTTGCGGAGGAGCGGCTGAGAAAAGAAATCGTCGGACTTGGTGTTGGGGGTTGAACAAAATAAATATTGCGCATTGCCAGACGCATATTATCTCCGATTTTAATACTGCAATATCTTAGATAGTGTTGTAGCTATATGATTTCGATTTTACTGGCAATTATAAAAAAAACGTTTGCATTTGATCTTTAAAGTTGTTTGCAATCCGCCAAAAAACCGAGAGAAGAAGAAGAAGATGAAGAAGCCGTCTCCGAGCTGTCCGACTTCAGGCGAGCTTTTTGAGACCTCCCCCGGCTGTGATCGGCTACTCTCGTCTACTTTCGAGGCGAGCCGCAATGTGTCTCAAACAAGCCTTCTGGCGTCACTGTCGAGCCGTTAGTGGCCGACTCCGCCTACTAAGGGCTTCTCGGCAACTCTGCAGAATCCTATGGGTGACGTCACGGACCCTACGTCCATTTATATATACAGTCTGTGAGAGCAGTTTCCCAGCGGAGTGAAGAAAATACATGAACCTCACGGGAGTCACTCCTCAGTTTATACCGTGTTTTGTTTCAATTCATGTATCATTTAGTTACAAATATGTGATATATCTGAACAACAAAGTGGTCAAAAATCATTTTATTCATTTTTTGGAAACATTTTCATGATCGCTTTTTTCGTTTTACATTTTCATTTATTGTCATTTCCATTCAGTCAGTCATTAAGTGCTATTTAAAATGTTAATTTGCTACATATCCAAACAAACAAACAAAGTGTGCAATCCAATGAATGTTAATCTAACTGGGTTTTGATAGATAACATATCTCTTTTTCTTCTCTCAATTATTTTATTTATTTTGTGCACTCTAATCAATATTAATCAAACTATTGTTCGTTTATACATTTTAAGAATGGCGTTTATCTTTTTTGAGAATTTGTTCTTTATTTATTTGGGTCTACAACAGATGATACAAATGTTTGTGTCAGTACATGTGTACTAACAGAGGCGGGGGTGTGTGTGGAAATAACGGGGACAGAGCTGGCTGCTGTCAGACGATCAGCTGTGCAGCGTCATCAAACGGACGTCGCTTCACGTGACGCTCCGGAGGAAAGGACGTCCCATTGCTCTTAAAACTCATTTCCCTGCTTCTCGCATGGATGGCTTCTCGTGGTTTCCTTGCATCTCTCCATGCCTCCCTGGTGGGAGGGACTAGTCGCAGGGAAACGACGCAAGTGAGGGACGCAAGGATTCCATTTAACCGAAGTGAGAAGGACCCCTGGTTTCTCCAAAATTACATACCCCACCTTTAACTGTCTAGTGGGAACTAAGTATTTTTTGTAAGTTTTTGTGTTTCTCTTATTTTCCTACAATACTGTAATGATTGACTGTGAATAAGTAAATATGAAGACCATGTATTTCTATTTTTTTAAATTATTATTTTGAGAAAGGGGCAGGTAATATAAGATTATTTTCTTCTCCCTGCTCCTTTTCAGGTAGGCTATGGTGTTTTTACAGAGACATGTTTAGTAAATAATTGTTATACATTGAGTTGTGCATGCCATGAATGAAACAAATAAAACAATGAAATGAAATTCTGATATTTCTAATTGTGTCCCAAAATGAAAAGTAATTGACTTTATTTGCCAACGCTTCCCAGTCACACTGGTGATGTTTGTTTGGGGGAAGACTTTGAAACATTTAAAAGAAAATGTTACTCTACTGCAACACATACAAAGTAAACATAGTTGTTAGTAACTTTCAGTTAAAATTACATAGTTAAGAATAAGAATTGTTGATGACTTTGATTGTTTAGGTTGCATTGAAACTGGTCTAATATGCTCTTAATATATTCATCATTGATGACTTGTGACACAATTTATTTCATTAGATTTTACATCTTTGTAGATCGGGGCAACTCAATTTTGTTTATATATCCTAATAAAGTAACAAATCAGAAATGAGCCTCAGGGTATAGTATATGACGCCCTCGGATTTAGATAAGGAATTCTCCCCAATGAATACAAAAAACGTGTTGTTTATTTTGTTCCACGTTGTATTTTTGGTTCCTACCTTTTATGGGCAACATTAATAGAGGCGGAACTCATCTGCGGTGTTTTGTGTTACACCTGTTTGTTTAATCGACGCAACTGCAGAGCAACGCAGAATGTAAAGAAAATCTAAGGAAACTAAGGGGAAAATGCAGTTAAAGATATCAGCCCCTCTAGATGGCTAGCAGCCTACGAGGTACGTTTTTGTGCTGGTTGTTTGTCTAAATGTGTGTGCTTGAGCCAGAGATGGAGTACTCGAGTCCTGGACTCGGACTCGAGTCGGACTTGACTGCCGATTTTCGGGACTCGTGACTTGACTCGGACTCGCGCACTGATTGACGCGACTCGGACTTGGACTCGTGACTTCTCGCACAGGATGACTTGGACTCGGACTCGGACTCGGACTCGTGAATTCCCCCCCCCCACGATGACTCGGACTCGACTCGTACATTGACGCTCCGACTTGGACTCGGACTCGAGCACATTTTCTCTGGAGTCTGATGTCCTCTATCCTGTATGGCGAGTTCACGTACTGGGCCCCGCTGTTCCAGTCTAGAGATGTCTACAGACACACCCCGCATCGTGCTGTATGCTTTCACACATTCTGCTTCCACATTGGAAAAGAGCAGCGCAAAATGCTCGTTATGTGGAAACAATATAGAAGAGAAGGCTCCGTAACACATTACTCTAAGGAGTAACGTGATCTAATCAATAAATAAAGATTCAGCCGATAACACGAAAGCACATGGCTACTTAACATGCATAATGACATTATTTTGCATGCTAAGTAGCCATGTGCTTTCTGGGGCTAAATCTTTATCGGTAAACTGATTTAACCCGTAAAAGTTCCTTCAAAATAAGAGTCCCAATCTTATTACTATCAAAATAAAAGTGCAAAACGAAAACTTTACCATAGGAAAATATTGGCATACAAATATAATCACTTCTCTAAAAGGTAACTCTAACTTAAATATAGTTTATTTATATATAATAATAATAATAATATTAATATTAGAAATAAGCTTTATATTTGTATAGCACCTATTACAAGAATTGTAGCCAAACTCGCTTCACAGCAGTTCAATAGACAGGATAACAGCAATGTAGAGGAGCAGCTACATTTCAAAACATATATCCACGAAGATTAATACATGAAGACTTGTGACTCGGACTTGACTTGGACTCTTCTTAGGTGACTCGGAATTGGACTCGGACTCGAACACAGGTAATGATGACTCGGACTCGACTCGGACACTCCTTGGGTGACTCGGACTCGACTACGACTCTCCCTTGGTGACTCGGACTTGGACTCGGACTCGAAGAGTGGTGACTCGAGGGTGACTTGGACTCGTGAATTGGTGACTTGACTACAACACTGGCTTGAGCTGCAGATTATATGTATGTATGCATTAGGGATGCTCCGATCGATCGGCCGGGAATCGATATCGGCCGATACTCACTCTCTGCCGATCGATCGGTGCTCTCTAAAAATGCAGATCGTGATAGCCGATCGCATGACGTAAAATGATCAATCAATCAATCAATCAATCAATCAATCAATGTTTATTTATATAGCCCAATATCACAAATGTTACATTTGTCTCAGTGGTCTTCACAGTGTGTACAGAATATCAGTATGACAATACGACACCCTCTGTCCTTAGACCCTCACATCGTACAAGGAAAAACTTCCAAAGAAAACCCAGTTTAAGGGGAAAAATGGGAGAAACCTCAGGGAGAGCAACAGAGGAGGGATCCCTCTCCCAGGACGGACAGACATGCAATAGATGCCATGTGTAAATTGAAAAGATAATACATTTGCAACATAGGTAGTCCAAATGTTTGGAAATGCATGTGTGTATAATAGGAAGATGAATCCACGAGGATATCCATCCAGGACCACAGCCACGGCTCAAGATCCAGCGCTCGCGATCCAGGACACAGGACCGCAGGATCATCCATGACTCCGGATCCCAGCGTATATAGACACCAAAAAGAAAGACATTTGGGGAAGCTGGGTTAATCGGAACATGAGAGTACACAGGTATAGACAGAGAGAAGGAAGAAGTAAGATGTCCCCCGACAAACCAAGCCTATATCAGCAAAACTAGGGGCTGAATCTAATCAGCCCTAACTATAAGCTTTATCAAAAAGGAAGGTCTTAAGCGCACTCTTAAAAACGGATAGGGTGTCTGCCACCCGAACACAAACTGGAAGCTGATTCCACAAATGTGGAGCTTGATAAGAAAAGGCTCTGGCTCCCATTGTACTTTTAGAGATTCTAGGATCAACCAACAACCCTGCATTCTTGGAACGCAATGCCCTAGTAGGACAGTAGGGTATAATGAGTTCTTTAAGGTAAGATGGCGCCTGCCCATTAAGGGCTTTGTAGGCGAGAATAAGAATTTTAAATTCTATCCTGTGTTCTATAGGGAGCCAGTGTAAGGCAGCCAGAACAGGAGTAATGTGGTCCCTTTTCATAACTCTGGTTAGTACACGAGCCGCAGCATTTTGAATCAGCTGAAGCGACTTGACTGACTTCTTGGTACTCCCTGATAATAAAGAGTTACAATAATCCAGCCTAGAAGTAACAAATGCATGGACTAGTTTCTCTGCATCGTTTTGAGGCAAGATATGCCTGATTTTTGCAATGTTACGTAGATGGAAGTAGGCGGTCCTTGAAATTGATTTTATGTGGGCGTTAAAGGATAAATCCTGATCAAATATAACACCAAGATTCCTTATAGTCTCACTGGAGGCCAAATTAATGCCATCCATAGTTAGTATATCTTTAGATAATTTGTTTCGTAGATTCTTCGGGCCAAGTACAATAACTTCAGTTTTGGTCGTGTTTAACATCAAAAAGTTTAAGGTCATCCACGTTTTTAAGTCCTTAAGGCAGTCTTGAATTTTATTTAGATGATTAATTTAATCAGGCTTGATTGATAAATATAGTTGAGTATCATCCGCATAACAATGAAAGTTTACAGAATGATTCCTTATAATATTGCCTAACGGAAGCATATATAATGTGAACAAAATAGGTCCGAGCACTGAGCCCTGTGGCACTCCATGGCTAACTTTGGTTTGCGTGGAAGATTCATCGTTAACACGTACAAACTGAGAGCGTTCAGATAGATAGGACCTAAACCAGCCTAAAGCAGTTCTCTGTATGCCAACTAAGTGCTCTAGTCTTTGCAATAGGATATCATGGTCGATAGTATCAAATGCAGCACTGAGATCGAGCAAAACAAGAATAGAGACAAGTCCCTTGTCTGAGGCTATTAGAATGTCATTTGTGACTTTAACCAGAGCTGCCTCTGTGCTATGATGTGTTCTAAAGCCAGACTGAAAATCTTCAAATAAATCATTGTTTTTTAAGTAATCACACAACTGTTTTGCGACCGCTTTCTCAAGAATTTTTGAGAGGAACGGAAGATTAGAAATAGGTCTATAGTTGGCTAAAACCTCTGGATCGAGGTTGTGCTTTTTAAGAAGCGGTTTTATCACTGCAACTTTGAATGATTGTGGAACATAGCCTGATAATAAAGACATATTCATAATATTTAATAAAGAAGTGCTAATTAATGGAAAAACTTCCTTCAACAGCTTAGTTGGAATTGGGTCTAACATGCACGTTGATGGTTTAGAAGAGAGAATCATTGAATGTAATTGTTCAAGGTTAATGGCTGAAAAGCATTCTAGTTTACTATCTAGTGTAATATTAGAACTTACGTTTCCGGGAGCTGTTGATAACACTATACTGGTCAAAGGTAAGAGGTCATTAATTTTGTTTCTAAGAGTAACAATTTTATCGTTAAAAAAGCACATAAAATCATTACTACTGAGTGCTATGGGAATAGAAGGCTCAATGGAGCTGTGGCTCTCTGTCAGCCTGGCTACAGTGCTGAAAAGAAATCTTGCATTATTCTTATTCTCATCTATTAATGAAGAGTAGTAGGCTGCTCTCGCTTTACGCAGTGCTTTCTTATATTCATTGAGAGTAATATGCCAAATTAAACGAGATTCTTCAAGTTTAGTGGAACGCCATATCCTTTCAAGTTGTCTAGACTTTTGCTTTATTGTGCGGGTTTCGGCATTATGCCATGGAGCTAATTTATGTTGTTTTATTTTCTTCTTTTTCAAAGGAGCAACAGACGTAAAATACATGACACTTTTCTCTGTGCACAGCAAAACAAGCTCGCAAAAATAGCTTCACCAGTCTGGCAGATTTTCATTTAAATAAGGCTCAATAGCTGTATATAAGCTTAAGAAAACTCAAAGCTAATATCAAAATTGGCTAACTACTTAGCTTTAAAAATAATTAAATATTAGAGTTAAAAACAAACATAAGTAAACAAGTAAAATGTCAGATGTTGAGTCTTACACTAAGAGTGATGAAGTGAGTGTAGTCGGAAACGAGCAAACACAAAGAGAGTTACAAGCCAAGCGCAGACAACTAGAGCGATTAGAAACAGTAAAGAAGCTAAAAGCTGCAAAGGCGAGACATCAAGTATATGAAAAGAATGCATGCTCAGACGAAGAAATTAGCGAGCTGCTCCATCAACATGTTCCTCTGGTTGTGAAAGAAGAACTCAAGCATGAAAGCAGTAAACTGCAAAACCACTCACCACCTCAAGCTGCGACACAACAAAAACAAGAAGACAGTACTTCAGCTCTTGTCAGAGCTCTTGCAGAGTCCATCAGTGCAAGTCGTCTACCTGTACCTGAGCCTACAACGTTCAGTGGTGACCCACTGAGGTTCAATGACTGGAAGGTCTCCTTTCGTACACTCATCGGCAGGAAAAACATCCCAGCTGCAGAAAAGATATATTATCTAAGAAAGTATGTGGGTGGACCCGCCAAGAAGGCCATAGAGAGCTACTTCCTGCTAGGCACAGAGTCAACCTATCATGCCACATGGACCATCCTAGAGGAGAGGTACGGTAATCCTTTCCTCATTGCTAAGGCCTTCAGAGATAAGCTTGATGCATGGCCCAAGATAAGTTCCAAAGACAGCGTAGAACTTCAAGAGCTCTCTGACTTCCTTCGCAGCTGTGAGGCTGCCATGTCACAGATCAAAGGACTTGAGGTACTTAACGACTGCAACGAAAACCAAAAGATGCTTGCTAAACCTACAGACTGGTTGACCTCAAGTTGGAACAGAAAGGTCACATAAATGGAAGAACAAAATTACACGTTCCCAACCTTCTGCCAGTTTGTTACATTTCTCACATGTGAAGCCAAAATAGCTTGCAACCCAATAACATCTCTCCATGGTCTAAAATCAAGCGAAAGAAAAAAAAGCAAGATTTTAAGGAACAGAAGTCCTGTAGCAAATGTATGTTACAGACACAGATGAAAGAGCAGATACCACAAACTGTCTTTTCTGTGAGAAGGCAGGACACAATCTGCCCAAATGTTACAAATTCATGAATGAGACAATCTCTGAGCGAGTCAAGAGAAGAAGTTGTGCTTTGGCTGTTTAAAATCTGGCCATCGCTCAAAGGAATGTCAAAACAGAAAGCTGTGCGAAACATGCGAAAAAGGACATCCAACTTGTCTCCACGACAATCGCACCAGAGAAGAAAGAATGTCAACAAAACATGATGGTGCAAGAGAAAGCACAATGGAACGTCCACAAAGTAAAGCGGCAAGCACACCACATGAGGCAACATCCAATACAGTCTTCCAGAATGTTAAAGACCCCCCATACACAATCATTCCAGTGTGGGTGTCAGCTACAAGTGAGCCACATAGTGAAATACTTGTGTATGCACTCCTCTATACACAAAGTGACACAACCTTTATCCTTGAAGAAACAGCAAAGGCTCTTCGCACAAAGAACGAAGCAGTGCAGCTAAAGCTCTCCACAATGTAGGAAGCTAACTGCTGAGAGGAATCTACTCGGACAGGATAATACCTCTGCCAGTAACCTACTCAAGAGAATTCATCCCTGCAAGCAGAGACCATATTCCCACACCAGAGACTGCAAAGGCATGGCCTCATCTTGAACACCTCGCAGATGAGATCGCTCCTCAGCAAAGCTGTGATATTGGCCTGCTTATACAACTGTCCTCAAGCCCTCGTCCCAAGAGAAGTGGTGCCTGGTGAAGAAAACCAGCCCTTTGCACAGAGAACAGATTTGGGCTGGAGTGTTGTCGGCTTTGGCAATCCCTGTCTCGACATTGGAGATATGATTGGAGTAAGTCACCAGGTAACTGTGAAGCAAGTGATACCAGGTCTCCAGTCTTCAAACCTCCCAAAGGAAGTACACTACGTCTGTAGAACACAGATTAAGGAAGTCTCACCTGCAGATGTCATCGAGGTGGAGTCTGACTTTGTCGAAAGAGCTTCTGAAGATAACCCTGCAGATCAGGCCTCCAAAGGTCGCATAGCAACTTCAAGCCCAGACCTACTTTCACATTACATGTTACTTGTTAGACGCTTTTATCCAAAGCGACTTACATACTCAATACTGTCCACAGGAGCAATTTGGGGTGAAGTGTCTTGCCAGGGACACAACGACATGCTGACTGCACTGACTGATTTGAACCTGTGACCATCCACTGTGCCACACGCCTCTACTTTGGCAGAAAGAGCTACCAAGTGGAGAAGTCAAGGTGGGAGAGATCGTGAGTAGTGACCCAGGCAAACAAAGTAAAGTCGCTACTAGATCACTTTCATAGGCGGCGCGTGAGGCTCAGGTTTGGGAAGGCTAAATCACTTTTTTTTACCTGACGCTGCCCGCCTCCGGCGTCTATAGAAAAGAGATCAACTCAGTGAAAGCACCGCCTGCTGACCAATCAGAGCTCAGTGTGCGGAGTTTAAATATATCAAGTCATATTACAGGATAAAGGAAATACAGTTTAAACTGCCGTATGCAGAGAAGACGCAGACGTGTCGCACTTATCATTCATATCACATTCAATCAGATCATCGATCATATAATATCATAATATAGCCTATCATATTATGTGCTTATCTGAGTCAGCTTCTCGAGCCGTATCTGGCCGTGCAACACTTACAGTGTCACATACTCTATGCAGAAGTATTATTTTAAACAACACATTGGGTTGACGAAACACTCAACTCAAATGTAATTAAAGTCAGATCCACTCGTGTCTTAGACGGGGGAGTGATATCATAAAACTGTTACGCTTTCAAACACTCAGTAGTTTATTTATTTTGTAACCAGTTGTTATTCACCTTGCAGGTTCCTGGATTATATGTTTAAGTCATGGATGTTTAAAGTTCATATTTGTCTAATATTAGTTTACTTTTCATTAATGAGGTATGACGCCGCGTTGTCAGTACACTTGTCCCTGTTTGTGATTGGTCAAATGTTGCTAATCCCGCCGCTTTCACGTGAACGCGCTCTCAGCTGGTGAGAGAAGCCCTGGCTTGATTTACCGAGTTGATATTAACCAGCGTCTTATGACCGCTTAGCGAGATCTCTTTTGTTAGGGTTCATCCATCCATCTTCTCCCGCTTATCCGTGGTAGAGATATAATCCCTCCACCTGGTCCTAGGTCTACCCATTGGTCTCTTCCCAGCTGGACGTGTCTGGAACACCTCCCTAGGGAGGCGCCCAGGTGACATCCTAACTAGGTGCCCGAACCACCTCAACTGGCTCCTTTCGACGCGAAGGAGCGGCTCAACTCCGAGTCCCTCCCTGATGACCGAACTTCTCACCTTATCCCTAAGGGAGACACCAGCCACCCTGCGGAGAAAACCCATCTCGGCCGCTTGTATCCGCGATCTCGTTCTTTCGGTCATGACCCATCCTTCATGACCATAGGTGAGGGTAGGAACGAAAATGGCCCGGTAGACAGAGAGCTTTGCCTTCTGGCTCAGCTCCCTTTTCATCACAACGGTGCGGTAAAGCGACTGCAGTACCGCTCCCGCTGCTCCGATTCTCCGGCCCATCTCACACTCCATTGTTCCCTCACTCGAGAACAAGACCCCGAGATACTTGAACTCGGGGCTAAGGACTCATTCCCTACTTGGAGTGGACAGTCCATCGGTTTCCTGCTGAGAACCATGGCCTCAGATTTGGAGGTGCTGATCCTCATCCCAGCCGCTTCACACTCGGTTGCGAACCGATCCAGTGAGTGCTGAAGGTCGCAGACCGATGAAGCCATCAGAACCACATCATCTGCAAAAAGCAGTGGTGCAATCCTTAGTCCACCGAACTGCAGACCCCCTCCCCCTCGAAATCCGATCCATGTATATTACAAACAGGATTGGTGACAAAGCGCAGCCCTGGCGGAGGCCAACCCTCACCGGAAATGGGTCCGACTTACTGCCGAGGACCCGGACACAGCTCTCGCTTTGGGAGTACAGAGATTGGATGGCCCTGAGTAGAGACCCCCTCACCCCATACTCCCGCAGCACCTCCCACAGTAACTCCCTGGGAACTCGGTCATACGCCTTCTCCAAGTCTACAAAACACATGTAGACCGGATAAGCGTACACCCAGGCCCCCTCCAGGATCCTTGCGAGAGTAAAAAGCTGATCCGTCGTTCCACGACCATGACGGAATCCGCATTGTTCCTCCTCAATCTGAGGTTCGACAATCGGCCTGACCCTCCTTTCGAGTACCTTTTTTAGAGTACACTTTCCCGGGGAGGCTGAGTAGTGTGATGCCTCTGTAATTGGCACATTACCTTTGATCCCCCTTTTTAAAAAGGCGAACCACTACCCCGGTCTGCCACTCCTTCGGTACTGTTTCCGACTTCCACGCAACGTTGATGAGACGTGTCAACCATGACAGTCCCTCAACACCCAGAGCCTTCAGCATTTCCGGGCGGATCTCATCCACCCCCGGGGCTTTGCCACTGTGGAGTTGTTTGACGACCTCAGTGACCTCCCCCCGGGAGATTGGTGTTGATCCCCCGTCATACTCCAGCTCTGCCTCTAACATAGAGGGCGGAGTTGTCGGGTTCAGGAGTTCCTCAAAGTGTTCCTTCCAACGCTCTAACACTCCATCAGTTGAGGCCAACAATGTCCCATCCTTACTGTACACAGCTTGGATGGTTCCCTGCTTCCCCCTCCTGAGGTGTCGGACAGTTTTCCAAAACAACTTTGGTGCTGCCCGAAAGTCCTTCTCCATGTCTTCTCCGAACTTCTCCCACACCCGCTGCTTTGCCTCGGCCACGGATGAGGCTGCTGCCCTTCGGGCCTGTCGGTACCTTGCAACTGCCTCGGGAGTCCCCTGGGATAACAAATCCCTGAAGGCCTCCTTCTTCAGTCGGACGGCTTCCCTGACCACCGGTGTCCACCAGGAGGTTCGAGGGTTACCGCCCCTTGAGGCACCTAGGACCTTGAGACCACAACTCCCCGCCGCGGCTTCGGCAATAGAGGCTTTGAACACCGACCACTCTGGTTCAATGTCCCCAACCTCCACAGGAATGCCCGAAAAGCTCCGCCGGAGGTGTGAGTTGAAGGCCTCCTGAACTTGGGCCTCCTCCAGACGTTCCCAGTTCACCCAAACTACACGTTTGGGCTTACCAGGTCTATCCAGAGGCTTCCCCCACCACTCGACCCAACTCACCACCAGATGGTGATCAGTTGACAACTCCGCCCCTCTCTTTACCCGAGTGTCCAAAACATACGGCCTCAGGTCCGATGATACGATAACGAAATAGATCATGGACCTTCTGCCTAGGGTGCTCTGGTACCACGTACACTTATGAGCATCCTTATGTTCGAACATGGTGTTTGTTATGGCCAATCCATGACTAGCACAGAAGTCCAGTAAGAAACCACCACTACGGTTCAGATCAGGGGGGCCCAATCACGCCCCTCCAAGTGTCTCCATCATTGCCCACATGTGCGTTGAAGTCTCCCAGCAAGATTAAAGAGTCCCCTTCAGGAGCCCCATACAGGACTCTTTCCAGGGTCTCCAAGAAGGCTGTATACTCTGAACTGCTGTTGGGTGCATAATCACACACAACAGTCAGAGTTTTCCCCCCCATAACCCGCAGGCGTAGGGAGGCGACCCTCTCGTCCACTGGGGTAAACTCCAACAACGAAGCACCTAACCGGGGACTTGTGAGTATCCCCACACCCGCCCGACGCCTCACACCTTGAGCAACTCCGGAGAAGAATAGAGTTTATTTTAACAGGATGCAGTGACAAAAATATTTGGGAAGGCTTAGCCTTGCCTAGCCTACAGTGAAGATTTTCTGGTTTCTGAAGGATTTAGTTACTTTTTTTTGTTACTTTATTTCGGTTTTAGGGTTAGGGTTATGTTATTTAATTCTTTTGGGGGAGCCAGCCCCCTAGGGTTCGAGGGGTCAAACCCCCCAAAACCCTCAAAATGCATAGAAAACTATGCATACCTATAACACAATACAACACAATGATCTTACACCTGCATTAGGCTACTACATCACATTGTACATCAGCATGTTCAAATCGGATAGGTGGGCACTATAGGACATCTGGGCACCTCGATGTACAATTGGCTATTTTGTCCAAAATGTTAAAAAATAAATATTTGAAAAATGGTATTAAGTAATGCAAAGTATACATGATGTGAACATGCACGGTACATCATTATTAGACTTAATGTTATCCTTCAACCTAGGGCTGTGCAATTAATCGTATTTTAATCGCGATTACGATTATGGCTTGCGACGATTATGAAAACAGCATAATTGACAAAATACGATTATTTTGCTGGGTGCACTTTCGCCCCTCCCTAAAAGCCCACTCGGCCACGTGGGAGTGACATGTGTTGTGAGTGTTCAGCGCAAGCGAAGATGTCAGAACAAGAGCAGCAACTCGTTAAAAAGAAGGGTAAAACTATTTCCACTATTTGCAAGTACTTCGCCATTACATTTCACATCGCTAAAGATATGTGCCCAGTTAGCACTGTTAGCAACCAGGGCTTCAAGCAACTTGTCAACACGTTGGACAAGCGTTACGCGATGTCGTCTCGGTATTATTTCAGCAGGTCTGCGCTGCCTGCACTATATGACAAATGCCGTGGGGAAGCTGAGAGAGATGTGGCTTCAGCTGACTACTTTGCTACGACAACAGACCTATGGTCTAGCCCAGGGGTGCCCAACCAGTCGATCGCGAGATGTGTCTAAAAATAGAACAACAATATTCTGTTTTATCGTTAATGTCCTGTAACATAATCTTCCTGTGCCAGAATAATGCACTTGAACGCATCAAAGCTTTGTGATTGGCCGGCGTCACCCCATGTGTCGGGGCGTGGCTGAGGGTCTTCAGTACAGGTGGCTTGTCACCTGCCTGCGCTCATCTATGAAACCAGACCATGTAAACAGGCTGGTGTTTCTTGCAAAAAATCTTTAAGAGATGACATGAGCAGCCCTACTAGCATTTGCCATGGTGGCCTAGACATTTTTATTTGGTCTTAAATTGTAGTTCAACATTTATTTCCTGTTACTTCTGGACCATGACGGTTGGCCAGCCTTCAACATTTAACTGAGTGGAATATGTTGAATATGTTTTACCAACATGTTGGCTATATGTTAAGGAGTTTTCAGTAGGTTGTGACAGTGCACTGCATCATATTTGATTTAATTTATTTTGGTCTAATTTATTTTAATTTATCATATTAATAATATATGTTTAGTATGGTTTTGGAAGATCTTGTTTATTGGTAAAATATTATTTGTTTTAAAGTTCAATAAATGGTCAATGAATAATCGTCAAAAATAATCGTGATCTCAATTATTGACCCAAATAATCGTGATTATGATTTTAGCCATAATCGCACAGCCCTAAGTCCGGGTGATGTTTTTTATGTCGTGTTTGTGCTCTTGGTAAGCCATGAAAACAGTAAAATAAGTGTCTCCTGTTCACCAAAACATACCCATCTGTTATGGAAAAAGAAAGTATTCCAAAAGTAATCTGAATACTATTTATAAAATTCTGGGCTATATAAAAATTGCTGGCCCGCGATAGTGTCTATTGGTTACATTTCGGCCCTTGGACAAATGTAGTTGGTGATCCCTGCCCTAGGCAATAACACAAGTATTTATTCTCCTATTTATTAGTATTTTGTATCCTCTACAATCATATTGAGTAAGTTATAATAACAAACGTAATCTTCTGTAGGCAAGTGCCATTTTTTCCAGCGTTATATGTAAACGCTTTTGTGATTGTAGTCTGTAAGAACGATCAGATATCATCGATCTGTAAGCTAAGCTACGCTACGCTAATGAGACATGCCATTTTTTGCAGCGTTATATGTAAAAGCTTTTGTGTGTTTACTTGTTTGCGCACATGAATATAAATGGAGGTGTGTTAGGATACAACACTGTGTATGTATGCGAGGGGGGACACACACCACGAGTAAAACTGAGCTAAAGCCCCGTCGGTCTGTTGTTGTTGACAAGGCCTTACCTCTAGCAACAGGCTAATTAGTGGCTAGCACTCATTACAGTCAGTCTACTGAGCTCAGCCCCTCTCCAACACATCACCTGCATTGAGTCAGAAACACAGCATGCACGTTACGGTTCAAAACTAACTCAGATTGGAAAAGGCTAAGCAAAGAGCTTTGCTAAATAGAGAGCTAAATAGAGAGCTTTGCTAAATAGAGAGCTTTGCTAAATAGAGAGTTTTGCTAAATAAAGAGTTTTGCTAAATAGAGAGTTTTAGCCCCATCTTTTGGGATTTCAGACTATATTTATCCAAATAGTATTTTCTCATCCTAAATACTAAGTTGAGATGATTTTGTTCTAACTATGTGTTCTTCTTTACAGGCCAGCACCTCACATACTTACTAATTAGTGACAATTTGTACATCCTTTGCTATTATTTAAAAAAAAAAATTATAATGGCGGAAATGAAAGACTGTACCTGGCAACCCTGCACTACAATGAAAACGCTGAGCGTGCACAAGCCACTACATCCACTGGAAACCCTCTGTATAAACTGCAGTTCCCAAAGGCCAGGAAGGGAGAATGCAGAGAAAAACCAGTAAAGACTGACCCCATATTCCGTAAGTGTTTAAAATATTTATTATACAACTATTTACAAATATAAAATAAAAAAATTAGAAAGAAGTTTCCGTTTTTTACATGCATATACTAATCTAAACCACATTTTTTGTTGTGATTTTTTTACCATTGCACAGCCCTACGTGGCCAACTTGATGGACCTCATCTTCGACCAAGTCTTTGTGGACCCTGCACCATTATGAGCGACCTGACAGGGAGGAGGTCATCGCCGGGTATGCTACACGGTTCAATTTGGCTGCTGTCTGAACCCAACATCGACATTTCACGGATCAGGAAACTCCCTGCGTATCCTGAGGACAACGCAGGCCGGAATCACCACTCTGAACCTGCGTCCAAGGAAGCCCCAGCACCAGCTCACAAAGTTTCTGTAAAAATATTTAGTGTCATTTATACAAAATACAAGTAGGCTACATTTAGTTTTTTTTTATGGGTTTTTTTAACCGTTGATTTTGACAATAAAGTTCCAAGTTGATATCAAAATGTGTCGTGATTATTCATGTTTGGATGGGTAAAGAATATTCTGATTTCAAAAGCATAAGGTTGTGTGTGTGTGGACCTTTTTGTCGTACACATGGGTGTGTTATGCCATTGCTGTGTAGTATATAATATAATAGTACATGTACAATGACAGAATGAAAGATTGCATAAAGCCATATACACCAGTATTTATTTCCATGAACAATATTAGCATTCGTTTTACAATTTCAGGCAAAACAAACAAACCACTCACTGCTCTATTTGCCTCAACTGTAGTCCACCATGTTCAGCTCTGTAAATATTCAACGCATTCTGCAGGGAGAACACATTTAGGCACACAGGCTCCAATCCAGGATGGTCCACCATACAGGTTACAGAGTCCTCAAGTTACTGCATCCGTCTTGACACATTGTGATAAACATATATTGAATGACATGTGAAAAATGTATTTAAAGGAATGGTCCACTCATTAGATAATTAATCAAAACTTCAGTATTTAGTGAAACATTATGTTTAAACCATACCCTGAAGAAATCAGCGATATTCCCCGGTAAATAATGATTTTATAGCTCTTTTTTATCAAAACCTGTATATTCCGTCTGGCCGCCGCCATTTTTGCCATTTTCAATAGTCACGTGATGGTCGTGACGTCATCCATGCGTTCACTTTGTCAACACACGGAAACATGGCGGAGTATTTGAGTTCGGACTCGTCAGCAGAGGAAGAAGTTTTGACCAATGTGAAGAGATTGGATGGGGGAATTCAGCCATACATATCAGTATGACAATACGAGACCCTCTGTCCTTAGACCCTCACATCGTACAAGGAAAAACTTCCGAAGAAAACCCACAGTTTAAAGGGAACATGGGAGAAACCTCAGGGAGAGCAACAGAGGAGGGATCCCTCTCCCAGGACGGACAGACGTGCAATAGATGCCGTGTGTAAATTGAAAAGATAATACATTTGCAACATAGGTAGTCCAAATGTTTGGAGATGCAGGTGTGTATAATAGGAAGATGATATAAGATACTATATGTATGCATGTAGTACCACCCTTGCTAGCGATTCCCTCTCTAGTTTAGCATACTCAGCTTCGTTGTCCCTGGCCATAGAATCACGATTTTATGGGGCCGGAAAAAACTGGGGGGAAATACACACTAGCCGGTACTACGCTATATGGAAAGGCCACCAAAAACTGGCCTGGCCTGGACGCTAAAGGACGTTAAAACGGGGCTAGCCGCTGCAATGGAAATGCGCTATAACATACCTTATTCTTACTCCGAGCACTACTTCTGCTCCTCCGTCGCTTCACACTTGCAGAGGGCGATTTCTCAACTGGCCGAACTGGTGTCCTGGTCGGTGATGACACCAGAAAGACCGACGGTACTGCATCTCCATTAAGTAATGGTTGTTCCATAAATCCCATGTTATGTTTTATCATACTCAGAGTAGTCGTCCGGAAATTTGAAATGTTCGCTGCATACATGAGCCTGTGAATCTTTCGGTTCGTGCCGGCCACATTTCGCTAGCCACTGCCTCCGAATGTACTTCTTACGCTTACCTTTTGGCAACAGATGGAACCGAGCATTCCGTGGATTGTTCCTATCAGAATTGTGGCAATATTTCGCGATACAGTGAGGCATATTTGAAGAGAGAAACTACAGTAAATAACATGGAGATCAACGTGTCTTCGAAAACCAAACGCATGGTTTACGTCACGTCCGGAAAATGGCGGCGCCCACAGTGTTGATGTTATTTCGATATATAATCAGTTTAAAATCACTGATAATGTCATCGGATTAAAAAAAAAAAAAAAAGACTGGCAGAGACTCTGTCTGTTTTATCGGATGATAATTATTTAAAAATGAGTGTCATGAGTATACCATTCCTTTAAACAGACAACTTAGTAAAGCTATCAAAAATGTCACCTGTGGTATCTCCATGCAGCACACATTCTCCGTTCAGAAGGCATCGTGGCGCAATTTGCACAAAGAAGTCAATAACTGAGCTTTTAAAAACACATGAAACTACACACATTGCTGACAACTTGTTGTTGGAGTTATACTTTTTATCATCCTAAGTTATTCAACTTTCTAACGGTTGTTGCACGATGTTGGAAGAAAAGGACTGTAAACTATTAATAAACGCAATGAGGCCATTGTATATATGCTGAAAATATGAATGTCTCCCTTTATAAATATATATATATATATCGCTGTTTTTGCGTTACAAACTGTACACATTGCATTCTTGCCAATTAGCCAAAATATGAACGGAATAAGGAGCAAGCATCGTAACAGAGTAAAATAAATAGGGACAACAGCTTGTCAGCTAACCATTCAGAAACGTCCTGCTGCAACCGAGATTTTTTCACCTCCACCAAAACCTTCGCTGCTTCAGGGTCAGTTTCTGGATCAAATTGATAGTATGCTTGAACACATGCATTGCTCTGAGATGACATGTTTATTCGACACTCGTAATCACAGCAAGCATGGTAACGTGACTCTCGCCGGCTCATGCCTGCTCTTCTGCAGGGGGGCGTGGTCAGCTGCTGCTCAGAATGTTCAAAGACGGGCTTGGAATAGAGCGAAAATGAGCGAAACGAGGCATGTCTAAAAAATGATCTGTTTGGTATTTTGAAAAATAAAATGTATAAATATACCTTATATAGGTATGGTCATACACTATATCATTTAAATATAGCATGATAGGTCTCCTTTAAATACACTATTTAATTTAAATCAGTTTTATTCTGAAAAAATCGGAAGTTCACACTATTAACTTAATACTTTTATTCTGAAAATTCTGCACTTCCGGTTAGCATTAGCATGTGGCGAAATGCTACGTTTTTCAAACCGTGAATCGAAGGTGAAATTACATGTGATGTTGTACACTGAGCACACTGGGATTAGCACTCATGTATTGACGCTGAATAACGTTCATCAGGGAATGTTTAAATAACCACAGACACCAGAATATACGTAAGTGCTAGTTTTTTTGCGAGTCCAAGTACCGGTTCCCGACGTACCGGTTTTAACCGGACTTGAACCGAAACTTTTTACAAGTCCAGTACCGGTTCGGCGTACCGGTACGCAGCACTAAACCCAATACACACAATTATCAATCTTTAATTGCAAATAGAACATGATATTCAGTCTTAGTGTGTGCATCGAATATTTTTCAAGGCAAAGATACGTTAAACCCACTGCAGCCTTGCACTTCGCCAGGAGAGGTCGCTGTAACTGAAGCTTCGAGAAATGAACCTATTTCCGACACAATTGTCCAAGTGGTTCGACGCTTCATTCAAAGCTTAATTTTGCCATCACTAGTTTGACCTTCATGTTTTGCTGAACCTAAAACATTCTGTTATTACTTTCACAAAGGCCGGATCACTCCTCTGATGGGAGTAAAGCAAAGAGGTGTGCGAGTTGTGACCTTTTACCATCAAGTACCATCAAGTACCACCAGGTGTGCCCCCCCCTCCCCTTCTCTCTCTGTGTTTAAATATGCAACTGAAACTTTACTCTTCGTCTTTCACTCTACAGACAGTGATGCTCTCTCTATGATGAACTTCTTGAACGAATAAAATACAACAAAGACAATTGAAGTCTGAAAATAAAAAGTAAGCAATTTGTGGATTTAAAGGCCTCAGAATAAGTCGTGTCTGATGTAAGAAGTGAGGTTATTCCATAAGAAGGTGGTGTGATAGGAAAATACCCTGTGGCCTGGCGACTTCTTTGTAACTCTGGCAACAACCAGGAGCACTGTAATCTGAGATCAGTATAATGTTTAAGAAGACCAGAGATGTAGAAATAAGTGGCATTAAAGTCTGGCCTTTGTCAGAGTTAATGAAGGAAAGCTAAAGCTGGTGTAACGTGGTCACATAGTTTCAGTAAGGTTCTGTGTGCAGAGCTCTAAACCATCTGAAGACTTGTAGTACATGCACGGGGCAAGTCTAGATCATTCTAGATTAGATGCCACAAAATGGTTCACAATTAAATACAAAAGAAAGACAAGACGTTTAAAAACAGGAACATTGAATGCTGCAGGACATTGATCCCCAAATGACTAAATCCGATATATCAATCCTTTACAAAGACAATTAATAAAACTCAAGGTCCACCAACTAGCATTTCTGGAGCAGATGGGTTTGCTCATCTTATTATAAACTGCTTTGGAAACTTTACACAAAGCTTTTATAAACCTACTGGTGTTGCTCATAAAGTTTAACAGCTTGGCTCGTAGTTGTTTTTAAACATTACAAAATGTTCTGGTAAATCTGCTGTGTCAACAATATTTTATTTTTTTATACCAGCTTTAAATAAAAGTGCAGTATTGCATTTAAATAGATTGAATTACAAATTATATTTAACATCACTGTGACTCAACATCCTGTCAGATTTTGTTTGTCAAAAAAAAGTTGATAATGACTGTGGATGTAATGCTGTCAGCAGTAACACATATGACTGTTAGACATATTAAATGATAAAATGAGATCTGCTTCCTCACTCTATGGTATTTCCTCTGTGTATGAAAGATTGTTCCTTTTCTTTTCCTTACCGTCTGATCTCAGGACTGCACATGCTGATCCTTCTTTTCTCTGACGTCTTTTGCCTCCCCCCCACATTAGCCCTCACACATTGATGTATTGGATTGCATGGGATTGAGGTGTAAGTATACACTGTGCCATTTGTGGGCTTTTTTTGTGAGTCATTACGTCACTACAGAGAGGAAGTACGCTATGTAGTCTCACACACACACACACACACACACACACACACACACACACACACACACACACACACACACACACACACACACACACACACACACACACACACACACACACACACACACACACACACACAGTTTTACCATCTGTTATTCACAGTATCTGCTGATATACATTGCTTTGTCTCCTAAATTCTTTGATCCGTCACGACCACACTGTAATTTTTTTGCAATGACACATGTCTTTTGTCTACAAGAGACTGTACGTTCAGCATATGTTCATTGTAGTGCACTGCCCCTGTCTCCATCTATTAAAACAATTAGAAGACCAGAGATATACCTGTAAGAGGAGGTCATTAGTCACTTATATGCAGTGAAGTGGCCTCCAGGGAGAGATGAGGCGATCATCGAGCCCAGGATTGATGCAGTCTTTGGGCACGCTGGGGAAAAAGAGGGGGGGGGGGCAGCTTTGGAGGTTGAGTGACGCCATCACAGCATCAGCTCCTACAAAGACAGATTATGATTAACAGCTTTTTTCCCTTCATTCCTTGTACTTCTTAAATCTGATGTTTTCTCTTTTTTTGTATTAAACAAGCTTGAATGCCGTTAAAGGTCAGAATCAATGTTCCCAAAGTAGCTACATAAACGCATTTAAATGTCTTTCTTTGGGAAAATGTCTTGTTTTTTCTCAAATTTGTATGCCATTTGTATATGTTAAGATCTTTCCATTGTTTTTTATGTTTGCAACCACACAAGGGTCAACTTTGGAATGAATTTATGTGCATATATACTGTATAACATATGCATGCATATTATATTTTCACAAAAAACAATGGTTACACTTGTTTGTTTTAATCTGTCACGATGCAGTTCTTTTCACATGACAAGCTTGATAATGTGGTGTGCTTAGAAATGTTTTTGTTTAAAATGTTGACAAATGTGTCAAACAAATTATTATGGCTTTATAAGTTCCATTTGATTTTAAAATGCTTTGTTGAGCTGTTTTCATCAGTCTGTGTGTTTTAATGTGAACTGACGTCAAGTGACAAACTCAAATGACACAAGTTATGCCAAGAATGTCAAACAGCATAACCAAACGTAACATGACAACAGGCACGTGCACACATAGACATCAAAGTGGGCTTGAGCCCCTGCCCTTTTTCTTCCTCCAGAGAAAGTGCCCTTTTTTCCCCCTTATATATCTACTGCTGTTTGCGCAGTTTCCCTTTCCAAAAATATATTGATTGAATACAAAATATCAGGTTGGGAGATTAGACTGTGAAGTTCCGTAGCTCTCCCTCCCTCCACGTCTCCTGCACAGCGGTGCGGACATCGGTAGTCCCTTCAGACAGACAGGTAGCAGCACCTCCCACTTTAAAGTCGCATGTTATGCCGGCTTTTCTTGGCTTATTTTGAAGGTGAGTGGTGATGAACAAATTACTAAACTGCCAGTGCCTCGAGTTTACAGCTAATTAGCTAAAAGACAATAAGAAATATAGTTAACTAAGGAAGGTAGGTTACTAGCTAAGGCTGGCGTCACACTGTCCCGAAATTGACACCCGATAGACATACGAATATGGAATTGTTAATTGCGCATGAAGATGGCCCCGAACCACACACGAAGGCAACATTTACATTACATTTAAGACATACAACTGCAACGAAAGTAACAAAAACAATTATGTTAAAGTACTATGATACTGTACTGATATCTTCAGACTTTTTTCTTTACTTTATGCGTCTTAATATGTAGAAGATATTAAGTTTTCTCCGTAATGTTGTTTCCATAGCAACAACAACTTCCTGTCAACTCGCCTTCAAAATAATATATTATATCCTTTTCAGTTTCACAGAACACAAATTGGGTTATTTACATAATATGTTTACATGATTTTGAAAACAACCCGATGGACACATGATAAAGGAAATGTTCAAATTCGGCTCTGATCGTAGCAACATCGGGCCATTCGTGAGGGCGTCTTAAGCCATCGTATGACCGCCGGTGGAGTTTCTCAGGCTCCGGCAGCAACTTCGTGAGCGGTGGCAAAATCTTTGGCATGCCAAAAAATTGCCGAAGGACGTTGCGAAGGTTGATTTTCGTGTTGAATTTGTGTGTCAATGTTGCCCTTCGTAAGGCCATCGTGAGGGCATGTTGTTATCATCGGTGCCATCGGGCATTCGCCCCGATCAGAGTGAGGGCGAATGCCCGATGGCACCGATGATAACAAGATGCCCTCACGATTTGACAAGATGCCCTCACGAGTGCCTTACAAAGTTGCCGCACACGAAGTTGCTGCCGGAGCCTGAGAAACTCCACCGGCGGTCATACGATGGCTTAGATGCCCTCACGAATGGCCCGATGTTGTTACGATCAGAGCAGAATTTGAACATTTCCTTTATCTTGTGTCCATCGGGTGTCAATTTCGGGACAGTGTGACAGGGGCTTAATGGATATGTTAGCTCAAGGTTTAGCTAAGGCAATTTATCATGGGCAGCATACAAGCTAATGTACTGTACTTAAGGGGAGACACTTAAAGTGAATACAGTAAAATGTGTATCTAATAAGGTCATCACAATCGCCACATTGATATGCAAATTAGGCGTTAACCAGGCCTAATTTGCATGCAGTTACCAAGGCATTGCAGGTGAAAACGATCAAACTAAAAAACACATCACCTCACAACTTCCCCAGATAGTTACTTACGTCAAGTCAGTATTTTCCCTGGAAATGTTATGTTTAAATGCAGATTAGCTTTAAATCTATAGATTAATTCAGACATGGTAGTAAAACGAACACCATTTATATGTGTTTCTTGGAAGTTTTATTTTCATTAGAGTGAAAGAAAACATGGAACAAAATAGACCAAAATAACAAGTACATGAAAAAACGATATTTTTTGCCTGAAATGTCCTTAAACAGTCTCATTTAATAACTAATAATTGTACTAGTTTGTTGTCTGCTCTTGTGCATAGTGAATACCAGAGCCATATAATAGAAGAGTTACGACATCTCCGTTCACTCCAATGGACCACTTTTTTACAGCAATGGCGGATCGTGGAGCCTCTCAATCGTTCCCCGGAAGTTAGCGCCAAGGCTAGTTTAAAGGTAAGAAGAAGTTTAAAGATTTATATTGCGGATATTATCAGTACATCTGATTCAAATTAACATGTGTATTAAAGGATGTCAGTGGATTATCCCTAAATTAGTAGATTTAGGGAACGTTTACAGATAACAGATTAAGCTAGCATACCGAAGCAAGTTACCAACACACGTTGAACAGCCTTTTAATTGTAAATTCCGTTCTCTTAATGTCATTTCGTCCAACATGTTGAATTAGAGAAGAGGGGCTTCTAATCGGGATTGTATGCGGGGGTGGAGGGAGTTAAATATTAGATAAATATAACTTTGGTGCGTGTAAGAGTGAGTGTTTTTAGCAGAGCTATATTGTGTCCTTGTGATTCTGTTGATTATTACCTGTCTGTATAATGTTGCAGCTCAGCTGATTGTGGATTGATGGCAAAGGGAGAGGGACTTAAGTGAGAGTGAAAACACAAGGTAAGTTTAATACTACTGTTTTATATAAGTAAACACCTTATCTCCCCAAGGCATTTCCCATCCAATAGGTGTGCTATATAGGTGTGTATAACCCTTTATCCTGTCTGTTACTCCCTCTTTCAGCACAAGAACCAGAGGGGGATTCAATGGAGCCTGAATACCTGCACTGAGACCCTCAACCTGCACCCTGAGTCTCAACTCTCAGTGTTTTTCAAGCCTTTCCCTGTTTTTTTGTATTAAACAAAACATTAAGCTTTCCCAATGGTGTGGTTTTCGTTTTGTGAAAAAGTGCAAATGCAGTGTTTGTATATAATTACATCACATATTTTGTTGCTGTTGGTCGTGAAATTGCTCCTGCTGACTTGAGCCAGCCATTTTTTCCTCCGCTCTGTGTCAGTGGGGAAGCCGTACATTCGTACTCCTTTCTCTGAGCGATTTGAGCATCCCCAGGCAGCACATCAAACCATGGTGGCGACTAGGAGGCAGCACAGCAAACCATGGTGGCGACTAGGAGGCAGCAGCAAACCAGGACAACACGGAGGAAAAGGCACAGACAAACTGCATGATATGCTATTCAATGTTTATTGAATTCCATGTATTTGCAATGGATGTTCCTAAAACAACACATTTAACATCATCATCATCATCATCATCATCATCATCATCATCATCATCATCATCATCATCATCATCATCATCATCATCACCATATGCTGCTAGTCCTGCTGCTGCTGCTGCTGCTGCTGCTGCTGCTGCTGCTAGTCCTTTGATAGTCACCTGTCGGTCTCCTGTCCTTTCTGAAAGCCATAAAGATGACATTAGTCATTTAGATAACTTGTGTCCTCAATTACCAGGGGATTACTGAAACTACCATGAATTTAAGAAAATGGTAGAAATGAATCCAATCTGAATTTTAAAGCATTACTTTAGATCCCCTCCCTCTAAATGTATCAATAAACATTAGAAAGTGATGCTCCTGACCAGAGTTGGGTGTAACGCGTTACTGTAATAATATTACTTTGTCGGTAACGGAGTAGTGTAACGCGCTACTTTTATAATCCAGTAATCACACTACAGTTACTAACATTGCCCTGACACGCGTTACTTCGTTACTTTCTAAAATCAGTCATAATCAAACCTCAACAAACACCTGCAAAGAACACATGCTAGGTGAAGCTAACGCACATAGCTGTTGTTTATTTATATCACACACACGTAGTTCTTCTTCCCTGTTTTCCGGTTGTTGCTTGTTTTGAATGACGAATACACACTACCGCTGCCTGCTGGTAAGGAGAGTTATTGCCACTCACGCATGCGCAGTTCGTACGTGCTCGGCTGAAGTCTGGCTCCAGTGCAACACATGGCCAACACATGGCCAACACGCAGGAGAACACGCTGACGCAACAGCGTGAGCAGAGATAGACTGCGCAAAATATACAGATAGCAGGAGACAGAGGACAGCCACGGTCAGATAGCAGGAGACAGAGGACAGCCACGGTCAGATAGCAGGAGACAGAGGACAGCCACGGTCAGATAGCAGGAGACAGAGGACAGCCACGGTCAGATAGCAGGAGACAGAGGACAGCCATGGTCAGATAGGAAAACATTCAGGAGCTATCTGGATCAGTCTTATGCGACAATGGAAACTGAACTAAAGAGAACATTTGAAACTTTAGCAGTCTGCGTGATCTGCCTGTAGGGAGGGGCGGGCCGGCCCTGCGAGTAAAGTAACGAGTAAAGTAACGAGTAAAGTAACGAGTAAAGTAACGAATTACTTTATGTAGATAGTAACGAAGTAGTGTAATATATTACTTTTTTTAAAAGTAATATGTAATATATTACTTTTTTTTAGTAACGACCCCATCTCTGGTAACGAGTAAAGTAACGAGTAAAGTAACGAGTAAAGTAACGAATTACTTTATGTAGATAGTAACGAAGTAGTGTAATATATTACTTTTTTTTAAAGTAATATGTAATATGTAATATATTACTTTTTGTTAGTAACGACCCCATCTCTGCTCCTGACTACCATACAAGTTTAAGAAGATAATATTGGTTTGAAAGAATTCAAAGCTATAAATAAACAGCAACAGGCTCTTTAACCAAGGCACTGTTAGCCTAACATGTAAACTAGTTGTTCACACTAATCCTAATATTATCACTTAATATTAGCAAATTCGATTTTATTTTTTAAAACATATTGATGTAAATACATACACATATCGATTTGTTGTATAAATATTGCAAATCAAAACCTTTATTCACTAATAATTGCCAAAAATCGTAGTTATATCTCCTGTTATCAATGCATTCACATTGCCCGCCATGAACTTCCGGGGAACGATCCTCGTCTACATGAACCACGTGACGATAACCGTTTTTGGACTTCCGTTGTCGTAACTCTTCTATCTATATGGCGCTGGTGAATACTAAAGAAGACCATTGTCTCTGTGTTAGCTGATTATTTTGTAGAATTATGTTGAGTATTACACAATTAAGTGAGTGTAAAATAAATTGGTCAGTAAGTCAGAGATGTGCAACTATATTTAACTTTTTGTTTTAAAAAACATTTTTATAAATGAATATGGGAAGTGCCCTTTTTCTCACTTGAGCACCCGCCCCCCAAAATGTCTGTGCAAGTCCCTGCATGACAACATACAGACTTAGTTAAAAAGGGAACATTAAAGACTTCGTACAGGTGCAGTGAATGTAGAAACATTTACACTTAGGGCAAATCAGAAAGGGGAATGCAAAACAGAAACAAACGAGCCCCAAGCAGCCATGTTAGTACTTGAATTAACGACTTCGTACTTAAAAGTACTCCGGTGTGAAAGCGCCTATGGAGCAGTTGAGTGTTCAAATGCCGGATAACGCACCCTAAAACATTCTCACTTTTACACCGGTTGGAATACGGAGTTGTTAAAAAAAGTGGCTACAGTACTTGTGTAAACTGTGTGAAATATTCTCAAGTTCACCATCAGCTAAAGTTACGCAAAAAAAAAAAATGTTGCAAATTTGACACTTGATTGATTTGGCCAATATGGAGATAGAAGCGCTACATTTCCTGATGCCAACACTATTAAATCCAGGGAGGGAAACATTTTCTGAATTACAAAGTTATATTATAAAGTTTCGACTAGTGAATGTTATCCCTGTGTTGAAACCTTTAACCCTGAGCAGCGCCGGCACATTTAGTTTCATTCCCTTTTTGTGTTTTTCTTCTCAAGTTCCCAGCACTTCTCGAGTTCGCAGAGAAATAAGGCTGGGAAGTTGAAATCCCTAACAGCAACTCACTCCTTAATTAAAACAATAAACAGCTTTTATGAGTCTGCAGCAGGGTTATTTCACACCCTCACGCACACTTATGTTTGCTGTTAGGAAATTGCAGGCTTAAACCGGCGTAAACCTGTTTTAAACACAACATGACACCTGTTATAATCACTCAGTCGTGTGCGCTAAATGCCAAGCAGGATTATAGCAGATGTCATGTCATGGATTATGGAAGCTTTATGTATGTACGTGGATGAATCTTTCCCTGTCACCTCGGTGGAAATGCCATGGGCTACCACTTAAATCTCCTGTGTTTTTCTTTGTGTTTTGAGTACCCATTGTGTAGCGTATCAGCATGTCTGAAAAAGCAAACATAGGGCTCCTTGCAGTGTTTCTCTTGCCCAGTCCTGAAGCCTGTCTAGCTTACTCTCATAGTATTGCAGGGGGGGAGGGATGAATCACAGCTGCTGTCTGACGTAAATGCAGCACAAACGTTTGTGCGGTCGCTGCCCCTCTGACAGCTCTAACCAGGGCTTACCTCACACACCCTTCATTTCACTTCTGCAGTGTAGCTAAACCTTGTGATGGATGTTACAGTCAAGTCTGAGCAGATGCTGAGAGCCATTTGTGTGAAAAACAGTAACAGATTGTCATCTGTCTGTAATGGTGCCATCTGACGTTGTTGTGTGCATATCAGCTTGAGATTTACGTCATTTTGCATGCAGAGCCAAGACACAGCAGGAGGCCAATTAGGGGTCCTCCAACGACTGTACAAATCAAGTTGAGTTTACTACTTATTAGTTGTAAAAATGGTGGCTTTTAAAATGGCTGTTTAATAACATTTCCATCATGTAATGACATGGGGCTCAAAGTGCCTTATTGCGTAAGACTGACATTAGGAAAGAGATTTCTAAAACAGCAAGTACTTCCAGTTTCCAGAGATATTTGTTGTGATGTCGTTCATTTGCACAAGCTGAAGACAAGGCAATGCTAAAGGAAACGCTATAGCATTTGTTTAATGGACCCATGGATGGTGAAAATGACATGAAGATCAGAATTGAAAGACTGTACAGCACACTCCAAGATGAAACAACATAATTAACAGAGTCAAAATGGAAGAACCTCAGGGAGATCAATGGAAAAAGGATCTCTAACAAAGTAAGACAGTGACAGAAGCATGGCCATTCATTTACATATGGGATGATATAGATGAGTACCAACAACTGCATTTCCTAAATCTTACTCGGGTAAAAAGGGAAATAAACCCTGCCTTTTAAACATCCTCACTGATGCAACTGGACCTTGATAACAAAATTAACCTTAAAAATAGCTCAGATTTACCGGCATTGTTTATACATTTCCCACAGCCCTGTCTGTTAAAACTTTGCAACTAAACCAGCGCCCTTGTACTTAGGTCAGTGTTTATGCCACTTTATGATGTGGTCAAGCATTAATGCACACCGCAGTCCAGCTGACTAATTTCACTGGAAGCCCAACACGTTTAGCGAGACAACGTCCTACATTATCTGTGTTCATGAACTCAGAAAGCATTACAACTAAACTCTTTGAAAACATTGAATAAAATAGACTTTGCATGACCCACATGGACGAATAAGATGGATTGGTGCACCTCAGAAAGGATTCAGTCGCCTCCATTGATTGAAAAAAAAAACCTGTATTGAGCAATCTCAAGGTTACACATCGTTCTCCCCAAGGACTGTGTGTGTATGAGCGTGTTTGTCGTCCTGTTTACACACATGCCCTGAGCAAAAGTGTGCCTGCATACGTTTGGTCAAGGTGCTGCATGTTTTCAGAGAATCTACACTTTTCTACATTTTAATGAAATGGAGGTATTTAACTGAGGGAGGAAATTGACTTGCTTCAGGCAGTACAGATTTGATTAGTGAGCACGTTCTCAATGGAAGGCTTAGTTAGGTAAGGGGATTATAAATGCACCCCCGAGACTTTGACGCAGGCTGCTGACATCATTGCCTGTACCTCCTTTGACCAATTCTGTTCACTGCCATAGAGGAGGAGGGGGAGGGTGAGGGGAGGGAGGGGAAATGAGGGGAAGGGTGACAGTAACGAGGAGGCTTGATGTGAAGGAAAGAAAGGATTTATATTGTAGAAGAAGCATTATAAGAAGATATTATATAGAGTAGGACATTCGTAGTGTGGCTTATTTAAGAAAAATAAAAGGGAATGGTATTTAACCGCCCACCTGACCTGCTACCAGGATATTTATACTGTCACTCCTGCAAAGAAGCAATCCCAACACCTTCTTCTTCATGCCTTCAAAACATGATTATGGCTATAAAAATGTCACCATGAGCCCGACGCTAATTATACAGAGTTTCACATTGAGATAATGATATGTGACGCATATAGTGTAGGAGGTATGGATACAATTTTAAAAAGACGGAAACTTTCCTTAAGAGCTGCATACTATGAGGCTGAATGCATACATGCTATAGCTGGAGGTTACCTAATGAGAGAATAAGTTAAAGTTTGAGAGATATATCCTTTATTATTTGCTAATAGTTGTTTGTGATAAAGGGCTGATTAAAAATGGTCTGACTGTGGATGGTGCGCTTTAGGTGGGATGTGCAGCACACTGTGGCAGGGTGTGGCAGGGTACTCCTCTGGATACTTCACTCTCTTGTATATTTATTTTCAGCACTAAGTGTCTGACATTTACTAGCTGCAGAGAAGGTAGTGGAAGTAGATAAACTATGGAGGAAAAAAGGGGGAGTGGGAGGGGAGATGGAAACAAGAGCAGGGCTTGTGCTGCAGTTAATCTGAAGTTAATCATTAAAGTGAGCAGTGGGTGGTCTGCTGTTAGATGAAGAGAGCAGGTCGAGCTGGACCAAGAACAAAGGAGGAACTGTGTCAAACTATCTGCCGTCTGCTTTTATCTCTCTAAAGCCCTAGCAACAAAATCAAACACAATGCTAAACACTCGGTGCTCAAACAGGGGAGCGCTTACTGTCAGCTGAAGTGCCTGTCAACATGTTAGACAGTTGCACCAGAGCAAATCATATTGGATGGTTCAAAGACTTCATGTACAAGCATCCATGCTCTCTTCTTCTATTGTCAGAACTAGAACTCAGCTGTTGTATTAAAAGATAAATACTTGCTAGTTTATCAGACCAACTTTAACTGTAAAACAGTTGCACTGAACACACACACACTCTTCTTTCATTAATCACTGGATATTGCATTAAAAAGTTAAGTTTCAATTGATATTTTTTTATGACAATATCCTAGAACAAGTCACATATAAACAGAATATATTTGATATATTGCCCTAACCCTGAAATGTCATGATTACAGTAATGCTGTGTAATGGTCCCCACATGGTTGAAATGAACAACAATACACACAACCCCACACTGAGTTTTGAGTTCTACTCCATTTGTTCTCTGTATCGTGTGCATTCTTGTACTTCAAAAACAGGAAAGTCTCACTTGGCAAAAAACAGAAATGAAAAAACCAGTATGTGTGACTAAATGAACCCTAAGTCCTTTGGCTCTGCGGGATGCTGCAATACATTTTCTGGATTTATTGTTCTAGCAAATCAAAATCACTGGCATACCGGCGAATAAAAACAGCAATATGTTCTGCATTTACTGTGTGTGTGTGTGTGTGTGTGTGTGTGTGTGTGTGTGTGTGTGTGTGTGTGTGTGTGTGTGTGTGTGTGTGTGTGTGTGTGTGTGTGTGTGTGTGTGTGTGTGTGTGTGTGTGTGTGTGTGTGTGTGTGTGTGACTGTGTGTGTTTGTTTGTACAGTGGTCAGCCAGCATTAAGGGTCAGACTCTGTGAATCCCCCAGTGTACGGAGCATGAGGAAAGGGAGTAGTAAGGCAGATGGAACACTTCAGAAGAGATGAAAGTGGTACAGAAGTACTTTTGTTTAGAAGATAAAAGAGAAGCTGGAGATGGAAGGTTTTCGATAATGATTACATCACTTTCTGACGAGATGTCTCATTTATCCAAATTAAACATGCAACACTATATATAAACCTCTCAGCTCGTATTGGATAGATAGTAAAGTTGGATAAAGTTGTTGTGCCAGATACCACTTCAAACCCATCATACAAATCATAAGGACTTGAACCCAGCTCTAGCTGTCCTTGTTTGGCTTTGGTGCAGTAGAGGATCTCATCCCCTCGTTTCACTCAGCCTGTTGTGATCTGAACCCTCAGCAGTGCAGGGAGACAATGGAGGTCAGGTGGAAGAGATTTAACTAAGAGAATGAGGAAGTCAATTAAGACATTGGATAAATTATAAGTTAATTTGGTGGAATTATACACGCAAAATCACGTATTTGGAATGGTCCCCACTCCAAATCATGTAACCAATCATGTGTAACTGTAGCCTGTTATTCCCCTAGCCAATCAGACCTATGGTTACTTCCTTTGAAAACCACTCACTAACCTTGCCCTGAAGACATTTGTACATGTTTCCAGCTCTCTCTTCACTTTTCTTCCTCTCCTTCCTCTAGTAAGATAAGGGCTGTTGGGGCCCAGCTGAGAGACCATATGGACACAAGATGAAGCAACACCTACAGGGATAAACAGAAACGTTCCTTCCATCTGAACTCAGTGTCACTTCCAGGTCATACTTGTTATTCATCGCCTCAGTAAATAAATTATGTTGGAGACATTAGGTGGTATACATATCTTAGTCGTGGCAGATGGTTTACATTGCTGAAGAGGAAATTCGATTTTTGATTGAGACATTCATGGATGTATCTCAATGTCTTTGTTGAGGTTGACATTTGTTTTTTCAATGGTCCCATATTGTGAAAAGTATAAATTTCACATGTTTTTTTTTATTCTAAAAGAAGGTCTATTTAAATACTGGGAAAGTATCTAAATGGTGTGGATTTTCCAAAGCTACCAACTAATCAATGAGCAAACTGGAAGCTTTTAACATGCTAAACTATAGTGAACATAGTAACCATACACCTGCTAAACATTGCTTGCTCACATTTGGTTATTTTAAATTCCTAAAACCCCTTATCCCCCTCTAAATCCAGACATCATGGGTAGTAATGATGGCTTTATTTGTTTCTTTGTACATGATTTTAATCAGGTTCTGCCATTTTCCCTTTTACTGTCCCATATATAACATATATTTCCTCATTAGAAGCTCAATTCTGTAAATCCCCTGTTGGTTTAGTGTGTGTCTGAGTGTAGCTGGAGTGGAGAGAGAAAACGTGATACACACAGCCTTAAAGAATCCTCACCTTTTTTTGAGCATTAGAAAAGGAGTATTATGTCACTCAATCGCTTTGAGAGGTGCATCACGCTGCTTCACTCAAAGATGACGTCTTCTTAATGCTTCCTTCTTTTGTGCTATCTCTTTCCCATGCCATCTTTGGATCATTTAATAATGCTCTTCCTGGTTTTTTTAATTGTAACAACCTAATTATTGTATTTGTCACTGTTCTTTATCTACAATTCATTTCATTCTCCTTGCCAAGCTTACTATCACCTATTTGGGTACCCTGACCCCCTCTCCTGCCACCCTCAGCCCTGGATAATAGACTGATCCGTGGTATGACGCACATGGCTCTGTCTCCTGAGGGGCTTTTGCATACACGAACATTCATAAGGGCTCTGCGTAGCCTGGTGTGCATACACAGGCGCTACCCAGGTATTTACATCTTGAGATAACTGACACCACAGATTACTGTATCAGCAGCTCTGTTGATACAATACACTGCGCATTCTTTAGCAGAAAAGGCTTTTGTTACTGTGTAGCTAACAGGGGTATTGAATGGGCAGATCATTTTGCCTTGTGATTCAAATTCACATATGCTTTGCATCAAAGTAAAACCCAATAAAAGCACTGATACATTCAAGTCAGCTGATACATAAGGTGACACGTTTTGGTTTCAATTGTTTAAGGAATAACAATTCAGTCTCAAAGATAAAGCAGCAAAAATAGCCCACTGATTTTTGAGCAGTGTTTATGTAACATCAATCAATCAACCAATCAATCAATCAATCAATCAATCAATCAATCAATCAATCAATCAATCAATGTTTATTTATATAGCCCAATATCACAAATGTTACATTTGTCTCAGTGGACAGTTTGTACAGGATATCAGTATGACAATACGACACCCTCTGTCCTTAGACCCTCACATCGTACAAGGAAAAACTTGTGGAGAAAACCCACAGTTTAAAGGGAAAAATGGGAGAAACCTCAGGGAGAGCAGGACGGACAGACGTGCAATAGATGCCGTGTGTAAATTGAAAAGATAATACATTTGCAACATAGGTAGTCCAAATGTTTGGAAATGCATGTGTGTATAATAGGAAGATGAATCCATGAGGATATCCATCCAGGACTTATGATCCAGGACCACAGCCATGACTCAAAATCCAGGGCTCGCGATCCAGGACACAGGACCGCAGGATCATCCATGACTCCGGATCCCGGCATATATAGACACCAAAAAGAAAGAAATTTGGGGAAGCTGGGTTATTCGGAACATGAGAGTACACAGGTATAGACAAAGAGAAGGAAGAAGTAAGATGTCCTCCGACAAACTAAGCCTATATCAGCAAAACTAGGGGCTGAATCTAATCAGCCCTAACTATAAGCTTTATCAAAAAGGAAGGTCTTAAGCGCACTCTTAAAAACGGATAGGGTGTCTGCCGCCCGAACACAAACTGGAAGCTGATTCCACAAATGTGGAGCTTGATAAGAAAAGGCTCTGGCTCCCATTGTACTTTTAGAGACTCTAGGAACAACAACTCTGCATTCTTGGAACACAATGCCCTAGTAGGACAGTAGGGTATAATGAGTTCTTTAAGGTAAGATGGCGCCTGCCCATTAAGGGCTTTGTAGGCGAGAATAAGAATTTTAAATTCTATCCTGTGTTCTATAGGGAGCCAGTGTAAGGCAGCCAGAACAGGAGTAATGTGGTCCCTTTTCCTAACTCTGGTTAGTACACGAGCTGCAGCATTTTGAATAAGCTGAAGCGACTTGACTGACTTCTTGGTACACCCTGATAATAAGGAGTTACAATAATCCAGCCTAGAAGTAACAAATGCATGGACTAGTTTCTCAGCATCGTTTTGAGGCAAGATATGTCTGATTTTTGCAATGTTACGTAGATGGAAGTAGACGGTCCTTGAAATTGATTTTATGTGGGCGTTAAAGGATAAATCCTGATCAAATATAACACCAACATTCTTTACAGT
This sequence comes from Pseudochaenichthys georgianus, assembly GCF_902827115.2. Taxonomy (NCBI): domain Eukaryota; kingdom Metazoa; phylum Chordata; class Actinopteri; order Perciformes; family Channichthyidae; genus Pseudochaenichthys; species Pseudochaenichthys georgianus. The sequence goes on along the minus strand of NC_047523.1, from coordinate 25,341,043 downwards.
CTCACTGGAGGCCAAATGAATGCCATCCATAGTTAGTATATCTTTAGATAATTTGTTTCGTAGATTCTGCGGGCCAAATACAATAACTTCAGTTTTGGTCGTGTTTAACATTTAAAAATGTAAGTTCATCCATGTTTTTAAGTCCTTGAGGCAGTCTTGAATTTTATTTAGATGATTAATTTCATCGGGCTTGATTGATAAATATAGTAGAGTATCATCCGCATAACAATGCAAGTTTACAGAATGATTCCTTATAATATTGCCTAACGGAAGCATATATAATGTGAACAAAATAGGTCCGAGCACTGAGCCCTGTGGCACTCCATGGCTAACTTTGGTTTGCGTGGAAGATTCATCGTTGACACGTACAAACTGAGAGCGTTCAGATAGATAGGACCTAAACCAGCCTAAAGCAGTTCCCTTTATGCCAACTAAGTGCTCTAGTCTTTGCAATAGGATATCATGGTCGATAGTATCAAATGCAGCACTGAGATCGAGCAAAACAAGAATAGAGACAAGTCCCTTGTCTGAGGCTATTAGAATGTCATTTGTGACTTTAACCAAAGCTGTCTCTGTGCTATGATGTGTTCTGAAGCCAGACTGCTCATCTTCAAATAAATAATTGTTTTTTAAGTATTCACACAGCTGTTTTGCGACCGCTTTCTCAAGAATCTTTGAGAGGAACGGAAGATTAGAAATAGGTCTATAGTTGGCTAAAACCTCTGGATCGAGGTTGTGCTTTTTAAGAAGCGGTTTTATCACTGCTACTCTGAATGATTGTGGAACATAGCCTGATAATAAAGACATATTCATAATATTTAATAAAGAAGTGCTAATTAATGGAAAAACTTCTTTCAACAGCTTAGTTGGAATTGGGTCTAATATACACGTTGATGGTTTAGAAGAGAGAATCATTGCATTTAATTGTTCAAGGTTTATGGCTGAAAAGCATTCTAGTTTACTATCTAGTGTAATATTAGAACTTACGTTTCCGGGAGCTGTTGATAACACTATACTGGTCAAAGAAAAGAGGTCATTAATTTTGTTTCTAAGAGTAACAATTGTATCGTTAAAAAAGCACATAAAATCATTACTACTGAGTGCTATGGGAATAGAAGGCTCAATCGAGCTGTGGCTCTCTGTCAGCCTGGCTACAGTGCTGAAAAGAAATCTTGCATTATTCTTATTCTCATCTATTAATGAAGAGTAGTAGGCTGCTCTCGCTTTACGCAGTGCTTTCTTATATTCATTGAGAGTAATATGCCAAATTAAACGAGATTCTTCAAGTTTAGTGGAACGCCATATCTTTTCAAGTTGTCTCGACTTTTGCTTTATTTTGCGAGTTTCGGCATTATGCCATGGAGCTAATCTATGTTGTTTTATTTTCTTCTTTTTCAAAGGAGCAACATAGTCTAATTTTATTCGCAGCGCATCTGTAGCACTATCAACAACATGATCAATTTGGGGTGGTGTACATTTTGTATAAGTTTCCTCCCTTACATGCAGACATGCTATCGAGTTAAGTATTGGTGGAATCTCTTCCTTAAATTTGGCTATAGCACTAACAGATAGGTTTCTGCTGCAGGAGCTTTTGACTAATGCTTTGTAGTCTAGTAACAGTACTTCAAAAGTTACTAAGAAATGTTCGGATAAAGCAGGATTATGCGGTTCGACTAATAGTTGCTCAATTTCAATACCATAAATCAGAACAAGGTCGAGAGTGTGATTATAGCAGTGGGTTGGTTTATTTACACTCTGACAGAAACCAACATAATCTAATATAGAGTTAAATGCAAGAGTAAGGCTATTTTTATCATCGTCAACATGAATATTAAAGTCACCTACGATAATTACTTTATCTGTTTTAAGAACCAAAGTTGATAAAAACTCAGAGAATTCTGATAAGAATTCTGAATAAGGATCTGGTGAACGGTACACTGTAACAAATAAGATTGGCTGCAAAGTTTTCCAGGTCGGATGCGTAAGACTAAAAACGAGGCTTTCAAAGGAGGTATAATTTAATTTTGGTTTAGTATTGATAAGTAAACTTGAGTCAAAGATTGCTGCAACTTCACCTCCTCGGCCCGTGCCTCGGGCAATATGAGTATTGATATGGCTGGGTGGAATGGCCTCATTTATGCTGACATATTCTTCATGTCTCAACCAAGTTTCAGTGAGACAGCATATATCAATATTATAATCTGATATTAAATCATTTACCAATATTGCTTTAGATGCTAGAGATCTTATGTTTAAGAGACCACAATATTCCTGTTTTGTTGCACTGTAGTAGTTGTTACATTTACTTGTATTAGGTTATTATATGTATGACACCTCTATTAGGTTTTACCTTAAATTGTCCTTGGGCAGACACACACACCGTTAATATTGGGTATTTTATTGGGTTCGGGAACATAATGCTTTGTTTGCACATAAGATGCCGTGTCTCAAGGATAATGTGCAGTGAGCCGGCTACAATTAAGGGAGAGCAAGACCTGCCGACCTCTGCTGTAGGGGATTATTTCACCGAGGTCAGGTCTTTAGGTTAAGTAAAGGAAGTGAAACCGTGACACTAATCATTCTGCATTTCAAAATAAAAATAAACATTGATTTTTTCTTCTAGAATAATAATCTGGTATGTTATTCAAATTCATTTAACGAAAAGTAAAATGTTGAGATTGACAAATTAAGAATAGTGTATTCAACAAAGATGTGTAAAAAATTATAAGATATGTGCTTTGTTAAAAATTGCATTTCTGCTATCACTAGCCAGTTAGCTGAACACTTAAGCTTGTTGATAGTTTTTATCAAAAACGGAATTTGTTCAGGTTATCAATCTGTAGGTTTTGCTTCGTTTTATGAGTGGAAAGACAAATCATTCACATCAATAAAGTATTTTCAATTGTCTGGCACCCTGGGGACCTTTACCACTAAACTTCTGCTCAGGAAAAGCATCTAAATGACGGGTCTACTATCATTTATTTTCTTAGGAAATATTGTGTTTTTCCATAACCATACAATACTGAGATACAATACTTGTGCCCTCTAAATAAAACATTGTTGTTGAAACATCATAAATCAGTGACATGTTGTCATTGATAATAGAATATTTATTATAACTATTAAAACCACAAACCCCTTAGATCAGTGAGAGAAACATGTTTGAGTTTATGTGAGTGAGAGATCTGTGAGGCTCTCATCACTGAAATTGTTTATTTGAGAAGGGCTGGTGCTGGACCTCCTGGATGGTCGTTTGACGCACAAGCTCACGAGGCCGGCCCTTCCCGCTAAATCAACAATCGGAGACAGACCAGTGGTAATTAGCAAGAAGAATGGTAACCCCCTGTACTCCGTGAGACACAATGACAACGAAAGATCAGACAAAGGAGCATTTCACACACTGTCAGAGGTTGCAAAAGCAAATAGCAAAATAAATGGACTGAGTTTAGTGAGTTGAACATCTATCCCAGGTAATCTGTCAACACAGTGTCTGGGAACATGACATAGTGATGTTGATGAAGTACTGCAAAAATATTTACTGATACACTGTGAATATAATAAGAATACGCCCAATTTAATCACAACATTTGCATAATGACATGTATTGTTGATGTAGCGGTTAATAGGCTAATAGTGGTTTAAGAGATATTTATCTTTGTTCAAATACTACGTCTGTCATTCATTACAGCAAGTGAAGAAGTTTGGATTATGTTAAGTGTACATGTAACAAGAGAACCAGTCCTGTTAGCGAATGTGTGATGCTGATGATGAATTGGCCGATTCAACATGTTGAATCGGCCATGCATCGGGTCTGGCAGTCGGACCAAATAATCACTCTGATTGGCTGTTCAGCTAGCAAATCAGTGCATGAGAAGCGAAGCGGAAGTGAGGGATGTAAACAAACGATTTAAGAAGGCACACACAGACTGCTATTCATTTTCATCTCATCATGGCGATCTGGAATGATGCAAACGAAGACCTGCTCATCACCTTGATCCAGGAGAGGCCAGCTCTGTATGATATTACGGAGAAAAGATACTCTTCTTCTTCTCTGTCTTCCGGTTGTTGCCTCTTTTGAATGACGAATACACACTACCGCCGCCTGCTGGTAAGGAGAGTTATTGCCGCTTTTTATTATGCTAGCATTTGCAAATTAGCCCATATGTGAAGTATAGATGAGTTACATTTGCAGATATTTGGTCATAAACCAGAGCATTAGACACATAAGCTGTACTTCACACAACTACTATTTAGCAAATACTAGCTTGTTACCACACTAAAGCATAATTCCAAACATGCTAAATATTAAGCCGGAAAAACATCAGCATTCTTATTGTCTACATTTATTGCACATGAACAGTTTCGAATCGAATATCAATACCAATACAAAATGCCTGCATATAAAACATCTATAGGCAGTTGTAAAATATTGACCTTGCAATTGGATCATAAACTAAATGTGATTTTACATTATGAAAATATCAGGCAGCATGTGTGGCCAGCTTGAAAAGAGCAACGATGACTCTTCGGTAAGTCAAGGTCAGGCTGAACAGATGTTCTGCAGAGCACACAGTATCACACTTTGAGTGGTGATGTGCGACACAGATGTCACTGCGGTCATGTAAAAGACGTACAGAAGAAAGTATTAGAAAAGGAAAGCAGTGATTCTACAGCTGGACGGATCACAGGATGTGAAAAGTATAACAAAGAGCATATGTAGCCTAATGTTTAACAGTGTGTTTATCAGACTTTCACCAAGGCCATTAAGCAAGAAATATGTGAGAATCCACCCTGTGGTCCCAATCCGCTCCAAAAATGTAATAGCTTCTTACTTAGCACATGGTTCACCCTTAGGTTAAATGGACCTCCAATCGTTTTTCAATGATCCTGATAACCAAAAACATAACCTCATTGACGGAGATAAGGCTTTCAATTGTAGCTAAATGTATGGATAGTTTCTGAATTCAATAGTTTGAGCTATGTTTTCAACAGTGTGCAGGTTTAATATTGTTTTGTAGACGCACATCTCACCTTCAAAGGATGTTCTGCTGATAAGTATTGTCTTAAAGAGCAGCCAGGGGACATGATAATTTACAATAATTACAACTGATCGTTAGGCATAGCTAAATGAAACAAGATGTACAGAAGTTAATGTTCTAATCTCCACTTTGAATAATTTCCCTCCTTGGTTCTCTTTGAAGTTTGCCATTATTGACGCTTCCAATACATTTAGACAGCAACCACTTATAGTACTGGAGAAAAGACTCCACGTAAATATATGCTTATTTATGCGAGCAGCAAGTCCTCGGCTGAAAAGCGTGATTCATTACATGCTGTCATACATATATTACTGTCAGTCAGCACGGGAAAGTGTATTTCTTCAACTAAATTAAGTGCTTGAAGAGGCAAAGATAACCTTTGAGGTGACCTTTGAGGCGACCTTTGTGCGCCCACATTTGATAAAAACACACAAACAGACAAAAAATGCCTGTGACTGTCCTTGGGAATAAATGTGCAGTGGAACGTGCCTGATAATTCTTGAGGACAAAACCAGCACTGCTCAACCGTACATATTTGTATTTCTTTGTAATCAGCACATGACAGAACAGGAATAATCTTTTCTTTTCTGCACACACAAAATGATTTTGCAGGTTCGTCGACAAGTTTACGATGAGCAATTAATAGTGATGAGTAAATACAAAAATGCACACACTTAAAGAGATTAAAAATGCGTAGACTGTGAATATGTGTGTGTGCGTGCATGTTTGTGTATATGAAAGTGAGTGTGTGGGAGGCCAGTATTCTTGTTATTGAATGAAAGGTTGTGCCTGTTAGACTGGTTTGTGCTGAATGTGGTTTGGCTCACGTTCAACACATTTCTTCTCTGGGCAATGGGCATATTTTTATTTTACAAGAGCGGCTCTCAAATGATCTCATGATTGATTACATTTGTTCTTAAGAGGAGAACTATAAAATGATCTGCCTTAAACCTGCCCCATTGCATTTTTGTTTTTTATCTTCATATTTTATCAATTTTATATTCTGTAACTAGCCTGAGAAGGCATTTGTTTTCTCTTGTTTCTGTTATTCATTCATTTAGGATCTAATCTCATTAAACATGAAAGACTTCAGGAGCTCCATTTAATCTAAAATGAAGGATTTCCCCGATTTTTTCCACTTAAAGCTATATTATTTATCTTATGACAGACACACATATTCCTTCTCTTAGAAAGGAAAAGTTAAAGTAATTATGAATACAACAACTTGCTGCGTAGGGTTACCACTCATGTTCATAGAAGAAGAGTTCAGCAAAAGTTATGTAGTCTCAATTCAAATCTCATCCTCTTAGATACACGAGCTCATGCTTTATCACAAATATTTGTTCAAACAAATCCCCCATCATACTTGGACAATCTGACTCAGGTAAATACATGATTTGCTCACACTGAGAAAATATCAGACAGATATTCAAATGGCAACAGGTAGAAGACATTTGGTTATGAAACAGCGTGGGCTGTGTGGATTTGTTGTAAATGTGCATCACAATATTGCATGACCTTTCAGTTGGGACACTTTGCATGAAGTTTGCATTCCTTTAACATTTCAGACTGTGGGAGGGTACAAACTGTTTCTCTACTGGGTATGATATTTACACTAACCTGCACTTACTTGTATTCACATGCTACGAAATGTTACAGTATGTCCCCCATCTGAAACATGTTATAATATAGTTGTTGGTGTTCTTGGGGTGTCACACTGACTGTTTACACTCTTGGCAATATGGTCCTGTCATTTTTGTGTCATTTTGTTCTAAGCTTGACTGCTTAATAAATAAGTAGCTTTCTTTGCAAGTTCACATATGAGTTTCCATCAATGCATCTTATATTTATCTGGAATCCCCTGCAACATCTAGGGACATCAAATGTGTTTTTGTTTTTTTATATTTGACTAATGACTGTATTTCTCTCCTCATCTCAATAGGCAAATTGGCAGCTCTGTCAGAAAACCTCTGTTGCTGCTAAACATAGAGCAGCTCTGTCATTACTGAAAATCAGCAGCATGACAGTATCAATAACAATGACACTAGTTGAGATGTCTAACACTGTAAGTGATGGTTTGCAAATATCTAGAGGCTGAGCGAGGTTATTTTAGACAGTTTATTGACAGAGAAAGTTTGTATCCTAATCTTTTTCACACAACCCTTGCACTGCTTTTCTTAACTGTGCGTTCATAAAATAATATGTCAGATAATCATTTGAGTTGTAATACATTAATGTGAGGAGTTATATGGATGTTTGTGTGTGTGTGTGTGTGTGTGTGTGTGTGTGTGTGTGTGTGTGTGTGTGTGTGTGTGTGTGTGTGTGTGTGTGTGTGTGTGTGTGTGTGTGTGTGTGTGTGTGCGCGCACGTTGTCTCTATCGTAACCGCATCCTCCTACTAGTTCTCATGCAACTCTTTTCTCATTCTTTGGTAACACTCCCCCTCCCTTATTTTCCTGCAAGTCTTATTCTTTTCAGTGACAAACTGCTGTTCTCAGATTGATTGATACAGTGTTGCCTCTCTCTTTCAGTCCCAAATGCTTTTTGCAAAGTGGATTTTCTTGCACTTCCTGCGCAACAATATACATTTAAAAAAAGAAAACCTGAAAAACGTAATTTTACAACGTAGCCTAGATAAAAGTATTCCTAAGGGCCTATTAATGATCTGTGACCAAATTAACTTGAGTTTAATTTACATTAATTATTTGAGTAAGATAATAATATAATAGCATAAGCAGAATAATATAATATAATAAACATAATAAACTAATTTAAATAAAACCTTTGATGTACTATAAATATGTTAATAACTACATATTTTAATACCCTTTAGTTAAGATCATTGTTTTCATGTCAAATGAAATGAAATGTGCATTTGATTGCTCAATAATAATACTAATATTTGTTTGAAAAGATCACCAGTTGCTTCCTGTTTCTGTTGGAACCGCGCGCGCACCCGGACTGTATGGAGTGAGAGCGCGAGGCAGCGGGGAAACATCACGTGGTGACATATCTCTACCACTGACGTCATCGTCCCCATCTCCAGGCAACCCCTCCATCAGCACACACGTCACCATACGACCGAGCCTCGCGGTTGCTCGGCAACAGTGACTTGCGCTCGAGCCCGGCCTTGCCTTGCACCCAGCTCGGAGCTCTGACGCGGGTGTGACGTTAATAAGGTGGGTATCAATTTGTTATGGTGGCGGGGGGAGGAGGAGAGGAGGAGGAGTTCCCCCTGTGAGTGCCGAGGCTCTGCTCTGCATTCCGGCGGAGCGCACAGATACACACAGTCGCAGCCGAGTCCCGGGCTGAAAAACTTGTTGTATGAACTCACAACTCAAAATAAGACGGGAAGAAAAAAGTTGCTCCGCGCGTGTTTTCTACAGTTTTTCCTCCCTATTGTCGTTGTTGTTTTTTCCATCTTCTTGTGGAATGGTTTACATTTTTTCTGGGTACTTTGAGAGAAGGTGGTTTATGTCCGATTTTTAAGGTAAGACGAGACTCCTCTCTCCAAAATACCTACTTTTTACTACCTCAGAGGCAATAAACCGTTTCTGTAATTTTCTTGCACACCAAAAGTGCTTTCGTTTTTAGTTAAGCTGATTTGTCTTTTACTTTCTATTTAACATTAACAAAAGCGACCTACATTTTGTAATCAAATGATGTCTATATGATTAACACATTAGGAGAAGTTATCCGTTTTTGATCATTTTTTTTAGAAACTCGAAAATGTGTATGTTTAAAAAAATATTTTTAGAGGATAACACTGAAGAACATTTTGATAGAACCTTACTCAGTCCACTCTAGTGAGACTTTCTCCCACTGACATCATTTGTTATACAAGCAAGTTTTCACCCTGCTGCATGTGATGTAGAGCCCTGCCTTTGGTGCACACCATTACATACGTGTATCTACCTATCACAAAATAAGAATGTAATGCAATTGTGTAAACTATATCTGAATATGTAGTGAAATTAAAGCAAGTGTTTTTCTCTGCAGGTATTAACCCAAACCTATCCCAACGCTGTAACTCCAAACTGTTGATGCACCATGGTGATCCTGACAGAGAGCACCCAGGGGGCTCAGTCCAGCTCGGCCCAGGGAAGACCCCTGCAGGTCGGCTTCTACGAGATCATCCGCACGCTGGGCAAGGGAAACTTTGCCGTGGTGAAACTGGCCAGACATAAAGTCACCAAGACACAGGTCAGCATCTCTGCTATAATTCTGTGGCTGTTTTTTTAAAGATGCATAACCTTTCAAATTATAATTTTTTGACATTTACAATTTATCTTTTTTCTTCAGGTGGCCATTAAAATCATTGATAAGACCAGATTGAACCCCTCCAACCTGGAGAAAATATACAGAGAGGTGCAGATAATGAAGCTTCTTAACCACCCTCATATCATCAAACTCTACCAGGTGTGTATAATTGTTCATGTTTGTGCAGTGTTGTTCTATGCATGGCTGCAGCAGTAGTTGTTCAACCTGTACTACATCCTCAATGGCGAAGCTTGGTTGTGTGACGGCCCCAAGTGCAGAGAGCCAGTCTGAACACACGCATGCATCTGGGAGGGAAAATGCAATGGTGTTATCATTGATATGTGGATGCAGCCGTGCCAAATAAGGAGAATTTGTTAACCAAGTGATATTGTACCAGCTCACTGCAGGACTTTGGTAGAAGAGATTGTAGAGATAGCGCTTCTGGTTAAAGCTTCGTCCACAGGTCTGGACATCGAGCCCAATTACCAGCCGTTAAAGCCCGGTGCAAAGTGTCAGCGCTTCACATGAACCCAATTAGCCTTCCTGCAATTCAATTGAAGACTTAGTGGAAATAATTGACTATTTCTCCTCGGATGGCCTTTCTGGTGTTCTGGCTCGTGCCTGGCAAGAAAAGGCAAAAACACACAATGCCCTTTCTTTTTTCTTCCTTTGGACTCATTCTGCCCTTTGTTAAACTCTGTGCTGTTTTGCTACTTTATGAGATTAGACCTACTTAATGTCTGATTTTAAGAAACTAAGCAGTATTTACTGTGAAATCATGTCTCAAATCAAACAAGCTCCTGTCGAGACGGAGCAATTTGTCCATAAATCTATCAGAAATGTAAATAATTTACAAAAATCACCTTGTTAACTGTTAACCGAGAAAAGGATATACTAATTGCATTAGATTGGATTATGATCAGGTCAAGGTAAAGGTGGCTCTCAAGTCTAACATGGATGACCTCTGTTTGTATCCTGCATGTGATGCATCCTCTTTAATCTGCATGCCCCTTGTCTGAGGTGATGCGAGTCAGATGGTTGATACTCGATGAAGGGAAGGAGGTGGTCTGAGACCTTTTGGCTGTTAAATCAGCTGCTGCTTCTCTAACCGGTCTCATGAGAGTAACATTTCGTTTCCCCTCTCTAGTCGAGGATCATTTAAGCCTCTCCCTTTCTCTTTGTCTCCTCTGTTTGACCTTGTGTAAATGGCACATTCCTCTTATCCCCTTGAACAACACCCCACTACTGTGCGGCAGTACAACCTCTGCTGATCTCAAACACACAAAATATCCATCCCTGTATTATCTGTAACTGCTTTTTCCTATTCAGAGGATGGCTCAAGTCAATCCCGTCACACTGGAGGAGCTGCCAGATAATCACTAAAGCGGCAATAATGTAGTCCCCTAATTGATTAGTCAATTGACAGAAAAAGAATGACCACGTTTTTGATAATCGATGGTGGAAATATGGAAATAATATGGAATTATCAATTATATCAGACTGAATTATGAGCAATATTTATAAAATGCTGCACAAGGCCTGTCAAATATGTGCATGTGATGGAAGAAGGAGACCATTAAATGTTTTAGGTTAGAATATTTTGCAGCTTAAACAACCTTAAAGCTACTTTATGGAAAACAAAATGGAAAATATGAATGTTAAGGAGGTAATCTTCCTTCTGGGATAGCTCGAGGGTGCTTGACGTGCCGTGCCTGCTCTTCAGTGCTGTGACGTCAGCAGCACCTCAAGGTGACAGAGCCCCGGAGAGCTGCCCTATCGGACGGACAAAGACTGCCCCCCCCCCCCCCCCGCTTTGAGGAGCGGTGGATTGAATCCTTCTTCTCTTGCTGGAGCATTCAGTTTAATTTTGTGACATTTGATTCACAGCAGTTTTTCCCAGAAAGGGCTTTGATATCTGACAACAAAAAAAAGTCTTTGTATTGCAACCTTTCTGCTCAGCTGCCCTGTTCCTGAGGGCTCTCCTGGGGAATGGGAGCTTGTTATGAGCTCAAGGAATGAATTGGGAATTGTGTCTTTCCGGCCTATAGTGCAAAGAGTGTATTGAGTGATTGCACTCATGGTGTTTTTGATACACTAGACGTACACGTGAATACTGCCCCATGTGAATTTGTCTCTCAGTTTCCTGGAATTAAAGAGATAGGGGGAGTAGTGTTGAAATACAACACTAGGACTGTTGCCAACTCGTGTCAGCCTCATGAAGAACATCTCCAAACATTTGATAGTAGTCTATCTGTCCGAAAGATATGCATTTTACACATTTCCCTTTTGGGTGTGTTTTAACATAATTGATACAGGGAATAATGAGACGAGGAATTTGGTGGTTAGAATGTTCTTATGCCAAGAGATGCCTGGAGCGGGCTAAACAGATGACTTTGGAACTGGTTTTACGCTGTGTCATAGCCAGCTGCCAATGGCATAGTCAGTTAAAACTCTGTCTTGTTTCCTTTTGCTTAGGTCATGGAGACCAAAGACATGCTGTACATTGTGACAGAGTATGCGAAGAATGGAGAAATGTTTGGTGAGTTCAGCTTTCAATTTTTTTTTATATTTTACTTTTAAAATGAATATTGGCCAAATATGTTCTCCAATAGATAAAATAATATACATTTTCAAGTCAGAAACTTGGCATTGAATTAAAATATCCTTTCTCCCTACAGACCACCTGACGACAAATGGCCGCATGAGTGAAGATGAGGCGCGAAAGAAGTTTTGGCAGATTCTTACAGCTGTGGACTATTGCCATCAACACCACATTGTTCACCGTGACCTTAAAACCGAGAACCTGCTGCTGGATGCCAACATGAACATCAAAATAGCCGGTAGGTCTGGTGCTTTGTGACTTCGATTAGAACGGTTAATTTGTTTTGATTAGAAAGCATGTTTTGAATCTAATATTATCTTTTCATACCCCTGTCTGTCTCATGTGTGGGAAACTATATATTAAAGCTCATTATGATCTGGTCTTTCGACAATGATAAGGACATGACACTGACAAATACACTGAAAGGCATCGTGCACTTTCAGCGCGATGAGCTCCTCATGTGGGAAACAGAGAAAACTGAGAAGTTTTAATAATAACAGTTTTGTGTATCTCTTTCTGTGTCTTACAGACTTTGGATTCGGAAACTTCTATAATGCAGGGGAGCCCCTGGCTACATGGTGTGGCAGCCCGCCTTATGCTGCCCCTGAAGTGTTTGAAGGGAAAGAGTATGAGGGGCCTCAGCTGGACATATGGGTAAGCTTATAGAAGTAATATATAGAGCATTATTAATTCTAGCATTTTTTTCCTTTATATGCTTAAGTTCTCCGGTTTGCTATTTTCTATACAGAGCCTTGGTGTGGTGCTTTATGTTCTGGTCTGCGGCTCGCTTCCATTTGATGGACCCAGCCTTCCTGCACTGAGACAGAGAGTCACTGAGGGACGATTCAGAATCCCTTTCTTCATGTCTCAAGGTATAACGGCAATACAATCATAAAAAATACTGTCTAATCTTCCAAGTGTTGTGAATCCAAGACTCATTCCTTGTTTTCCATCCTCCAGACTGTGAAAACCTGATCCGTAAGATGCTGGTGGTGGACCCGTCCCGGAGGATCACCATGGCCCAGATCAAGCAGCACCGCTGGATGCTGGCAGACCCCACAGCCGCCCACCAGACCCTCAGCCACTCCCTGACAGAGTACAACTCCAACCTGGGGGACTACAGTGAACCAGTGCTGGGCATCATGAACACACTGGGCATCGACCGCCAAAAAACTATCGAGGTAAATTCAAGATTCAATTGTTACTATGTCGTCTCCAAAGAGATTTTACTCAACAAGGGCAGCAAGCCCGAACACAGACATTGCTTTAACTCTAACAATACAGATGAGAAGAGCTAAAGTAAGCTGTAAAGAGAGAAAGTGACAGATACAAGCTGGCATTAAGAGCCACAGAAGGATAACGGCAACACCACTAATCTGCTGTCTGTCCTCTTCCACAGTCTCTGCAGAGCAGCAGCTACAACCACTTTTCTGCTATCTACTACCTGCTGCTGGAGAGAGTGAGAGAGCACCGCAGCCAGCAGCTGAGCCGCCAGCAGACCTGGAGCCAGAGACCCAGGAGCACCTCCGACTCCCCCGGCCCAGAGGTGAGCACTCCAGCAATTTGATTGTCATACAACGTCAGATTAGAGAGGCTGGCAAAAAGGACAGTGTACAGATCAAAAGTGCACTCTATGACTTGTCTACCTCCTGTAGCCCTCCATTCCATTGTGATGTAACCTGCCACTTTATACTTGGATTCTAAAACGTTGTGTGCCTTGTGCTTGTTTCTAGGCGATCATGGAGTCAGCTGACAGCTTTACATCTACAGCATTTTCCATTCCTGCCCAAAGCACTGCTCCAGTGTACCCGGAGATGGAGTATGACCAAGCTGGATTGTTTCAGGTAAAAATTGATTACATTTGACAGCCTTCTACTGTTGGCAGCTCAGTGTTAGGAGAGTTCGCCATTATCTTCTACTAACAGTCCCACTCTTTGTGTTTCAGCGTGTGGTGTTTCCAGTGGAGGCCAGCCTAAACCGACTACTCTGGAACCGCTCCATTTCCCCCAACAGCCTGCTGGAGACCAGCATCAGTGAAGAGGTGCGACCCAGAGACCTGGAGGAAGAGGAGGCAACACAAACCTTTGCGCCTTTGCTCGCTCCCAGCACAACTTCCCGCAGACACACACTGGCTGAGGTGTCGGCCCGTTTCCACCAGTGCAACCCTCCATGTAAGTATGTTATACATAAACCATTAGTTTGAAAGGCTTCACTATACAGCACATTTTGATGCCCACTGTTGCATATCCAACGTTTTAATTGTTTTGCCTGTTGTGTTTCTGTAGGCATTGTGGTCTGTCCTTCCGATGGTGCCTCTTCTGACGGCTGTCTGAAGTCCTCGTCTAGTCCAGCCCACACTTTGCAGGATGCTATGGGTGGGATGTCAACACTTCTGGCCTCTCGTGCTGAAAGTGGAGCCCTGCTGCCTACTGAGACCCACCTGACCCTCTCCTCCCACCTCCTGCCCCAGGCCCAGGGCAGCCTGCCCGCTGTCAGCTTCCAGGAGGGTCGCCGAGCCTCTGACACCTCCCTCACACAAGGTACAGTGCATTCATCCACTCTGATTCATCCATCCTTTTTTTATTATAATTTGTCCCTTTATGCGATCAAAGGAGCATTTTCAATAACTTTCCATTGTCTTTTCACAGGCCTCAAAGCTTTCCGGCAGCAGCTGAGGAAAAACACACGCACCAAAGGGCTTCTGGGATTAAATAAGATCAAAGGTCTGACGAGGCAAGTCATTTCTCCCCCCTCCAGTAACCGCGGCAGCCGAGGGTCTCTGGGTCCGGCGCTCTCTGAACACCGCAGCATGCTGGAGGAGGTGCTGCACCAGCAAAGGTGAGAAACGTGAGCAATATTACTGAAGAGCTTGATGTTGATGTCTGAGGTGGCCAATCAGGTCAGACTTTACAGCCTTGATGTTAATAGTCTTCTGTCTCTATTTTTCAGGATGCTACAGATCCAGATCCAACCTCAGCCTCTGGTCCAAGCTGCTCCGATCGCATCTACCCAGAATCCCCTGCTGTTTCTCGTCCGGCAGCAGTCACCCTCTCCTCCACCCGCTACAGTGTTTGCTTCCTCGTCCATCTTTGACACCCCTACCCCCTCTGCCCTGCCTCCTCAGCAAACGTCAGTAGGTTTACAGCACAGCCCGTGGAAACAGAGCTTGGAGACTTCCTCCTCCGGCTGCTGCTCATCATCCTCCTCAGCCTGCTACGCCTCTTCTCTGTCCCCCGTGGCCTCCGCTGCTTACCTCCTTGAGGCTCGTCTGCACATCAGCCAGCAAACCCCCCCTCCCTCCCACATCGGCCTCCAACAGCTGCCCCAGTCGACAACACAAGGCACCTTCCCCATCATGTCCAAGCCAGGGGCGTGGAGCACGGACTCGGCCTCCAGCACAGACCCGGACCAGCAGGACTCGTGTCTGTCCACACAGCAGCAGCTCAGTAGCTGTGTGATGGTGAAGTAAAACGATCCCGACCAGATATTTTTTTCTTTGTGGAAGATAAAGATTTGGAGCCGTAAAAAGAAAAAAAGCAGAAGTGAGGAAGAAGAACAAAAGCAGATGCAAGTGACACATGTACACTTCATTTAACAACATGCGGTACACATGGGAGAATGTGTATGTTGTGTATACTTTAATAACTTTAATATAAGCTAAAGACTAAGCAATAATTAGACTCTGGAAAAGGCGCTAAACCCGTATCAGAGAGCAAGAGAAGCAATAATAGACTAAAAGGCAGCGCCCTAATGATAGTGTCACTTGAATGAAATGGAGTTGAGGTAGCTGATAAAGTTGCGTCTCCCGTGCTTTGATGCTGTTTTTCTGAGACGCGACCTTTGTTGAATACAGGAAGGCTCCCTCTTCCTTCTTGTTTATAGACACTTTTGTGTCATTTCCTGTTCTCTATGTTTTTCAATTGACTGGACAGAAGACCAAAACATTTTTTTTCCACTTTGTTCGCCTTTCTAAAGAGACATCTCTCTGTAGCAGTGCAATTAACATGCAGTATAGTGTCCGAAGCTTCACTGAAGGAGTTCATTTGTATTGAAACTGTGATTTGTTTTTCTTCTGTGCAAGATAATTATAGTTACGCAAATGCTGCTTTTACCTCAAGCCGCAAAAGACTGCTACATCCTCATCAGCCAAAAACTGAAGGACGATGGTGTCTCACTGATTGAGTAAAGCACAACAGGTACATTCCTTCAGCTTGGTAGCACCCTACACATGTGGATACACTGATCCGTATTCCCTTGTTTGATAAACACCTTCTCGTTAGATGCTTTTACTACCTCCACAGGCAACACATTAGAAACCTGTAAAAAGAATCCCCGAAGAAAAGGGTGTCAATCCCAGTATATCAGAGGAAACAACATTTTCAAATGCACAGAACAAAGACTGTGGGAAATGTGCAATATTTCACATTGAAATACCAAGGAAGCATAAGGCGTTATATAGGATGGTCAAATGTACATTTGCCTGAGGTGTTTGTGTTCTTATTTGTAATGTATCTCTTTGCTGTGCTAGCTAGCTGTCTAGAACAGGTACTATTTATGTGACATAATAACATGTTACTGTAGAAATTGAGAAAAAATACTCAAGGCATTTCAAAATGTTGTTTCTTCTCACAGCATGCTTGTAGGTCTTTAACTGAAAGGAAGAATTTGAGTTTTACTAAAGAGCAAACAGCACAAGAGATGGGTGATCTATCAGATACACTACTGACTACTCACTTTGAATGCTGTCTGAAAATGTAGCAAGGTGGTTAGCAAACATATTTCACATGATCTCCTTAGCTGTTGCCATGGGAACACTCTGGCAACCACCAAATCCCGAAGCTACAAGTGCTATCTATACCTATAGCTTAACATGGTGGTATTCATTTTTGTACTTTTCTAGAATAGAAAAAAAAGTCAGGATATAGCAATACTATGTTGTGCTGGAAGCTGAACTTCACACAGTTTAAGGCTGAACGAGATGTGTAATATATTATAAGCTTATTAAGCCCTCTCATATCTGTGAAACAACTTGTAGAAGAGCAGTGTTTTTGCAAACCAAGTTCTGTTTTGGAAAAAGTGTTGATGTTTCTATAGAACAACTTTGGTTTATTGCACTCACTACAAACACTTGTGCCTTTGAACAAGCTCCTTATCTGAGGTCTTCATCTCCGATCATTACATTAAAGAAAGAAGCTTAATGGCCCTTTTGAGATCTTCTCGGACCTCTCTCTCTTCTTCTGTATCGGACCTTTGAACTTGCTGTGTAAATAGAAGCGAAAATTGCACTTTATTTATGACGAAAACAATTCTTCACAAACTATTGAAACACTAAGACTCTTGATGCAGTTCTCTTTTTTGATAAAAAAAATAATAAGATCCTATTTCCTGGTTTGTAACTTGATCGTGTGTGTGTGTGTGTGTGTGTGTGTGTGTGTGTGTGTGTGTGTGTGTGTGTGTGTGTGTGTGTGTGTGTGTGTGTGTGTGTGTGTGTGTGTGTGTGTGTGTGTGTGTGTGTGTGTGTGTGTGTGTGTGTGTGTGTGTGTGTGTGTGTGTGTGTGTGGAGGAGGAGAGAGAAAGGAGAGAGAATGTCAGTTCAAGAAAGATTGTGTATTTATGTGGCTATTTATTTAAATAAAGTTCCCTTCCTAAACTGTCTGTTGTCTGGATGTTTTTCAATAACTTATATCTACGGTTAACATGTCGGTCGATATTTCATTATGATAAAGGAATATGAAGGAAACCACTAAAGCAAAGCAAGATAAGATCAGATGTACTTTATGGATCCCAAATTGGGAAATGTTTTTGTTACAGAAGCTAAAAAACAAGGCATTGCACATAATTAGAAATGAAAAAAAGTAGAAAATGAACAACTATAAAATATAAACATTTAAAAAATCGAAATAAAACAGGACTTGACTGTAACTATTTGACAATTAAAACACTATTGAAGGGCCAATTTACAGCTAACATAAAATAAAAGTAGGATAGTATTTACATTAAGTGAGCAAGAAATGCCATACTAAATTATATAAATGTAGAATTAACCTTTTCTATTTTGACATGTTTAATTCTCACATGTGATTATCGTAGACATTGTAGGCACAGCCTTATGCAAATCTAGATTTCTCACACATACTGAATGAGCATGTGACAAACAAAACCTTCTGCATCCTTAAATCTAATGATAGATATGCAATACCTCTTAATACCTGTCTATAATACTAATA
The DNA here is from genome assembly GCF_902827115.2 of Pseudochaenichthys georgianus. Classification (NCBI taxonomy): domain Eukaryota; kingdom Metazoa; phylum Chordata; class Actinopteri; order Perciformes; family Channichthyidae; genus Pseudochaenichthys; species Pseudochaenichthys georgianus. Next base: position 25,322,916 of record NC_047523.1, on the reverse strand, counting down.
ATCATCCTTAACAGTGACAACCGCTAATAATCAATCAATCAATGTTTATTTATATAGCCCAATATCACAAATGTTACATTTGTCTCAGTGGACTTCACAGTGTCTACAGAATATCAGTATGACAATACGACACCCTCTGTCCTTAGACCAGGGGTGGGGAACCTTTTTCCTCTCAAGGGCCATTTCAATTTTTTCAACATCCTCAGAGGGCCGTACAAATTATTGACCTCTGCTTAAAAATCACAGCCCATTCATTTGGCCTTTCTTTCATGCTGTGCAAAGAAAAAGCAACCTCTTAATACAGATATCTTACCCTGACTCGTGCATGCATTCACGTGCACAGTTGTTGCATGACCACCAAAACAGAAAGATATGGACACAAGATGTGTGCAAATGTATATAGTTTCTTATCCATGTGGACATGATTTAAGTGGGGGGGGACCTAACCTCCTCTAGGGGGGTCCGGGGGGCATGCTCCCCCGGGAAGATTTTTTTTTTTAATATTGAAGTTAAAAGCATCAATCTGGTGCACTTTGAGAGCAAAATTAAGAGATCTATGGAAACAGAACTGTAAGCAGATTTACTTTTTCTTTATGGATATTTTACAAATCACTCTCCTTTCAAACTGTATTCTTGTTTATTAATAACAACTTTTTTTTTTACTGTCATATAGTATTTTATACCTGTTTACTTTATTCTCTTGTTTTTTGATAAGTATAATGATCATATAAAGATGTGCCTTTACCTCACTGGTTGGAGAAAAAGCTTCTTATATTCGTTAGCATAGCTAGCTAACAAGATGCTAATAACAACACAGTTATTGACTGTATGATCAGAATGACAGATGAACAGATCGCGACTGGGTTTACAACTAAAGACACAGCCACGCAAAAACTGCAGCATGTGTAGCCTACGGATTTATGGGTAGCCTACTGCAATTTTTTGAAGTCCCGGAGTGGCGTTCTGGTGCTCTCCGTCAGCACTGCACCCCTGTCAGACGAGACATATACCACCTGATGACACGTTAGGCTCGTGTTGTGTTCAAGGACCATGACTGTTGCCAGGAAAAACAGGCACTCGCTTGTTTAATTATTTTGCGGTCTAGATTTCTTTAATTTTTTTCTTTTTTGCGTGTGTTTATAAATTACCTCGAGGGCCAAACCAAATGGTCTCGCGGGCCGTATACGCCCCGGGGGCCGGAGGTTCCCCACCCCTGCCTTAGACCCTCACATCGTACAAGGAAAAACTTCCAGAGAAAACCCACAGTTTAAAGGGAAAAATGGGAGAAATAATAATAATAATTATTGTGGGATAAAAACATTGTGTATTCCTAAATACTGTTTTATCTTTATAATATTTTGATAGCAACTTGATTAAGTCTCCCTACTCCAGGGTTATTACAGGAGCAGAATAACCAGTGCGTTTTCCAGACTAAAGACTTCTAATGACGCCTCACCCTCTTCCACCAACTGATGACGAGGCTCTCTGATGATGCACTCGCTGGCACCCTATGATTATCTCGTGATGCAGAGTGATGATGCATTGCACCCCCATGACCCTCCTGCTGGCCGCTTATTCATCAAACTGAGAATGGACAGGTGTTTGACGTCTAACAGGAAAGGCTATGTGAGAATGGAGTGACGCAACAGCAAAATGAGAAGGCAGACCATCCAAGTGAGCTCTGCTGCTCTACTCTGGCTGCGTGCTCGTTATCTCCACTTAGTCAAGAGAAAGAAAATAAACTCCGATTTAACTGAATTTTCCAGACTTAATGATGTGTTGCTTGTTTCATGTACATATTTACACTGTCTGACACATCCATGTTCACACCTATTTAATATAACGAATACTGTGACATTTGGCATATGACCCTTGAGGAGTTGCTTGTGGGAATGAGCGTAAAAGGAATGCCATGCATTTAAAAAACAGACGTCACAAACTCATCTGTCATCAGCTGATGCCCGCTGCAGACGTGAACCTTGCATGAGCTATTAAGCTTTTCGTAACAAGCTACAGCACACTGTGACCATCTGACTTGTTAATGTATGTTCTTTTTCAGAATCAGAATTAGAAACAGGTTTAGAGCCAAGTAGGTTAACACATACGAGGAATTTGCCTTGGTGTAAATGGTGCCCACATAAACACAGTTAGAACATTTAAACTATTATGCGTTAAGATATAGAAACTTATTTAATAATGATAATGGGTTTCATTTATAAAGCACTTCATACTTTACTTCAAATCCCGAAGTGCTACAAGCAGTGAGCATGAACAGTATAAAAACATTACACAACACAGTAGAATGAATAAAAAGCAATAAAAACAAACAATAAAAATAAAATAAAAGGGTGGTAATAAATAAAAGGTCTAGGGAAAGGCTCTATGGAATAGATGGGTTTTGAGGCCTTTTTTAAAAGCCTCCACGGTCTGTGGTGCTTTTATGTGGTCGGGGAGAGCATTCCACAGACTGGGAGCAGCCGAGCAGAAGGCCCGGTCTCCCATAGTACGGAGCTTAGTCCTGGGGGGTCTGAGGAGGTTGGAGTTGCTGGAGTGGGTGGTCCGCAAGGAGGTATGGGGGGTGAGGAGTTCCTTGAGGTAGGGAGGGGCAGTTCCATGGATACACTGGTGGGTGAGGACGGAGACCTTGAATTCGATCCTCAATTCCACGGGTAGCCAGTGTAGTGATTTAAGGATGGGGGTGATGTGTTCATATTTGCTTAGTACTTTTTTTTATCATATTGTTTATTATATTATAACTTAGTACTTTTTAACGCATAAGATATTCAACACTAAGCTATGTGGCTCTTTCCTGCTTCAACGCTGCAAATTTCCCCTCTGTGGGACTAATAAAGGTATTCTGATTCTGATAACGGGACGAATTTGTACAAAGGGGCACACAGCAATGTAGTGCCGACTTTCTTACACGCTGGAAGGCCAATCGCTTTTCTTTACCCCGAAATCCTCTCGTTCTTGCTCTCGGTGTGACATAACAAACTGTCAAACTGTCAAGCTGTAAAAACTCTGTACTCAAACCGGAAGTACTCAGCCGCACACCCAGCCGCCGGATAGGGTGCACACTTTCTGCGAGGTAAGCGCAGCAGGGTGTGCTCTGTCAGCCACAGCCCAGATTTCTCCTCGGTTACAACCGGGTTAAAGGAGAATGTGGGGCAGCAGCTGCTGACCAGAAAAGCCGGTCAGGGGCAGTAGGGTGGAATGTTGTTGTTGGACGACAGTGCGCGTATACATCGGGGCTACACCCACTGTACCCATAGAGTCCAGTAGAGGGCGGAGCCTGTGAGAGATATAACGTTGGGTTACGTATTGTAACCCTTGTGATATTAGCACAGGCGGAGCCCTCTACTCAGGGCACTGTCTGTCCTATTCCGCTCGCTGTGTAGGATGATAGTCAGGAGGCGAGGCCTCCTTTTATACGGTGTGATGCACGCGCATTTAGGTAGGCCTGCCCAAGGCCGGCTACGTCTATAGAAGTCTCAGTGGGAGAATGCTCGCAGGGTAAGGTAGTACCCATAGCGTCCAGTAGAGGGCTCCGCTTGTGCTAATATGACAAGGGTTACAATACGTAACCCAACGTTACATCAGGCTTAGGAGACACAACTATTTGTGAGTTTTTTTTCTTGAGATGGGTGCTCAACAAGAAAAATTATTATATCAGCTTCATCCACACTAAATAAACTTCTACCAATTGGTAAGAGAAGAAAATCCAATCTAGAAAGTGGAATTTACAAAGCATTTGGGGATTTTGACAAGAGTATTACGCACGCAAGTGTGACTTCGATGGACCTTTCTCACCCTCTGTACTCCCCAACACACTCATCATCACATGCACACACACGTACAGAAAGTAAAAAGAATCCAAGGTTCCACGCAAAGAATGCTCGCCATAAAACATTCAGAGAGTTTTGAATAAGTAACTTAGGTTATCAAAAGTTAAAGTGCATTGAGCACAGAGGTTTTTCCCGAATGTATTTGTGTCCACAAAAGCAGAAGACAGAGAAGATTGGGGGGAAGCAGCGGCTGGGGAGAAATACTGTAACAAACTTCCCACCTCAATGAGAATCAAACGAGAGGGGAAGTTAATGTCTGATGACAAAAGGGAAATTCTGACTCATGAGAACAATTATATTCCATTAGCCCGGGGAACAGTTGCATAAGAAACGTTGTTGTGGGACAGATACTGTACACATAAACCCACTGACCTGAAATACAGCACATAGAAAACACTCAATATTATCAGGAAGCCTCTGCAGTGGGCTTTTGGATTCCTCCCCTTTATGTGAGATTAGCACCCTCCTAATTGTGCGAACGTGAGTGAGACACTGTACACATGCGTCACTCCCAATAATCAGGACGATATGAATACCAGAGGATATGTGGAACTTTAGAGGTTTAGACAACTATCGGATGTGCTCGACAGCAGAGTTTGTTGCTACATGAGTTACTTCACTGATCCTGCTGGGACGAGCAGCAGCCAAAGGAAGCCTAGATGTTTTTATTTTAAAAATAACCTTCCCAAGACTATCAGCAGAAAACATTTGAGGACAATACTGATACAACTCTGATTTAGAGCTAGAACTGATTAAGTGCTATCATTAGGCTATAGTGTCCATAAACATGTTTTTTGGAAACATTTTCAGGAATCGTTTGGGAACAACCTAACTTTAATCAACTTAAAAAGGAGCAACAAATAGATGTTGTCGTGCACATTTCCCCGTTGCGAGACAAATAAAGGATTTCTGATTCTGATGTTAATTTTATATTTACAGAAGGGTTTTGTCTAAACCGGGTAACAGGGGCCCTGCGCCCTCATACCAAGATGCTGTGTGAAGTGATGATAGAAAACAATGTTTTTGCTCGTCAAAAAAGGAATAATTACTCCAAAAAAGTGAAAATCTTGTCAAATAGATCGTCAGATGGCATGGACAGCTTTGTTTTTACGGAGCTCCGAAGTCGCCTTGTTGTTTATGTCCGCGGCTCCATCTTGTATAAGGGTGTCATGTTCTCGCAATAATTGATATATTGTGGTGACACGTTATTGGACATAATTCACCTCTCGTATTGTGTTGCCACACGGACCCTTTAGTGGGAACACCTGTAGCGTTAGCTGCCATTCTTGCTAGCTCGTCAAGCAGAGCAGTTCATGTGATAACCTCTCTGTTATTAATGGCTAATAAAGATTGGAACTCTGTTCTTAATACACCGCCTCCGACTCCCTTTTCCTGGCACTACAATATCTTATATACAAGATCAGCGCCACAGTATTGCCCTCACACTATATTTTTCTAGAAAAACCACTGTACAGCATCCACTGAACAAAAGTGATTACAGGTTTGAAAGACATGTTTTACTCACCTTGCTTTACTATTACTGTCAAGCTAGATAATTGGTGCTATACTTATTGGCCACTTAAGCTCATTCACTGGTAAATATATTTGACTTTAAAAGGAGTCTCCCTAAACCAGTTCAAGTGTCTAAGAAGATAAATGTTGTTGACGGATTAAAGCCCTCTGAGACAAATCTGTAAAATTAAAACTGACTTGACCTGAGCTCATGGGACTTCTGGAGGAAGTGAATAACAAAAGCGTGGAAAGAACTCTCTCGTTTGTTTTTGTCAACAGCCTGCACATGATATTAATCACATGGCACTGCCGAGAAATACAAGTTTTTTAGATGACTCTTCTGCACTTTTTGTCATTTGTTAACTCTTCAAACTAAAGCATTGGGAGACTTGTTTATTTACTTCGTCAGATGTTTGTGGGCACCTTTGTGGTGATATTGTACACTTGGGGAATTTTAACTATGCTTGTCGATGATGACCACCCAAGTAGATTTGGTTTCTGGGAAGCTTGAGTGTCCCATTGGGTGGAGGCGGTGCAGGTTAAGCCTGACCTTTAGATCCACACATCCATACCAAATTATGACACAGCAAAGGACTGAAGCTGGGGAGCATCACAGCATTGGAGCTAAAACAAAGCATTAGTAATTACTAGTGTTAACTGTAGCTGTCTGAGAAGAAGCCACCAAGCTTACAGGTGACCAGCACTAAGGTCTCAAATTTCCTACACTGCACATCTAAGATTTAATTAAACTAGCTTCCAACCAAACTCTGAAACTGTATCTGTTTCAATCAATTAATATGGTTTACATATTATGGAAGAATACTAAACACCATTTATTTTTTGAAATTACGCAATGGAATGGTGTAATGGAAAATGTTATAGTTGGCTTATAAGAAAACCATTCCGTTCCTCCGACCTCCCTCTAAATTTGCTGGAATAAGTATTAAGAAAACCATCTTGCTGTCCTCAACTGTAGCTTTGGCCCTGGTGTTGGTAACTGAATTTGTTAGGCATAGTATGAATGTATATTTGTCACGAACTTGGAAACACAAGCTAAAGGACTCAAATGCACGACCCGGGAGACAGAGGTAAAGTATGAGTACAATACTTTATCCAAAATAGGTTTACAAAATCGACAAAAATTATCGACACTCTTAACGAAGTTAAAAAAGGCTCAAAAAAGGTACAAAGAAAATCGCTCACTAAGTGAGGAACAAAACTTACAAAGTAATTCAGGAGCATGAATCAGGCTTGAGATAAGATAAGTGATCACTGGTAAGCAGACTACTGACATGGAGACAGGACAAGACGAACTGACACAAGACAAGGGAAGGCTGGGGAATTTAAACAAAAGGTATCTGGCACAGGTGAAAACAATCAGGGGCTGACGCTGATGAGAGCGGGAGACACACACAAGGAAGGCTTCTCAATTCTCTAATTTCCTTCTTTTTTTTCTCCCCTCCTCGACTCCCCTCCTCGACTCCTATTCTCGTGTCTTAGTCCCACCCACAGGAGATGCGAGCGACGGAGTCGAGGAGGGGAACCGAGGAGAGAGGAGGGGAAGCAGCAGGCGGTTAGAGAAATGAGAACTCATCTCCTCTGAGCGGTCATTTTAAAGAGATGTCCATTTACGATGACAGGAGGCACAGCAGCCCTCTGTCTGATGGACAGATGTGTTCATGATGACTTATATATTTACTTTGATTCATTGACAGTGCGGTATAATGAGACAATAACAGGCTACAGATGCGGACATATACACACACATATATTTATATAAATATATGCAATTTCAGATTCAAACAAGTAACACGTAACACAATCAGAGACTGGATATATCGCCCATCCCAGCCCCCTCCCCCAAGCACAAAACTTCACAGACATGTTTTGTATAGGTATGGCCTTAATACAATATATGTTTCCGGGCTTGAAAAATAAATAGTACAACAAAAGTGTCACCAGCTCATTACGCTTGAATCAGTAACCTAAAACTCACTCCTTATCCTCTTAAGAAGATATGGACTAATATGTGAAGTTGTGTGAATTGACTGTTTATGTTCTCATCAAAAATGCAATCATTAGAAAGGAGCTACCATGTCATATACAAGGCCTACAAGACCAAAACACCAATGAGTAATTGGCCTCACTGTGACGCTCCATTCATAGCATCAATGCTCCACATACCACAGACACTGCATATTAGGTTAATATGCTGCCAATGTTCTCCCGAAGTGAGGACAACACCCAGGACTTCTGATTTGGAGGCTCATACATCACCAGGACTGGTGTGGCTTTACAGCAGAGAGAGATTAAAGGGAGGTGCATAACACACACACACACACACACACACACACACACACACACACACACACACACACACACACACACACACACACACACACACACACACACACACACACACACACACACACACACACACACACACACACACACACACACAGTGTCAGCTGTGAGAGCTATGACGCACTTTGGGCTCTGTTGATATTGTACAGCAGGCTTTGGCGTCTGTGTGAGCATTCCATTACAGGCATTACATTCCATCACTCTCATGCTTAGTTCACAAAGCAGCTGTGTGTGTCTGTGTGCGTGCACGTCTGTGTGTACGTGCTAGGATGTGTATGTGCTGAATTGGACTCTTAACCTTTGTCTACAACAAAAAAACAGCACTGAACAACAATTCATAAGAAATAAATAAGGTCTGGAGCCACTTGTGAGAACAGTGCAGAAAGACAAGAGTGGTAGAGTATTAGGGTAGGTAAAAAATAAATACGGGGCCAGGGGAGGGAGATAACATTCAGAGGAATTACATTTCCAGAGTAAAATATTTCTAAGGAAAAAGGCCTACAGTGGATAATAATAATAATAATAATAATAATAATAATAATAATAATAATAATAATAATAATAATACATGAGACTTGTATAGCGCTTTTCAGGAAACTCAAAGACGCTTGGATGACCTAATCAGATTATTTCTAAAATCAGATTTAGCAATAACGAAACACTTTTAGCCCAGAACATTTAACATTTAGGAGACTTTGCTTTCAATTGACAATTATCATTGTTCAAGAGAAACAACCTACTGCTTTGATAACGTGTATATATTCAACTTTCAAACAATTGAACAAACTTTAAATTAATTTAGCTCCCAAAGTCTACGGCAGCTGCTACTGAAAATGACAGTATGGATATACATAACTCAATAAATGCAATGTTCCATTTCATGAACTCCTTTTGTTGACAAAACTGTTCAACATTACCAGCCTCATCCTTGAACTCCATGTGCTCTCTTTTCTGTAAAAGTGGAGATGGGATGTACAGTAGTTGAGTTGTTTCTGAATATCATGTGATTTACTGCGTTTTCCTCCTTGTCTTATCTCCAGTGTTTGATCTCTCTCTGCACGTTTTTCTAACAACATGCATAGGAGAAGTGTTTAGCGCAACTGATCAGAGAGCAGTCACTGTGCCTTGTTGCACCACATGGTTGTATTATGGCACAGGAGTGTCAGAAGTTGTGTCTCCGTGGAAACTTTGAGGACTTGAAGTCAGACCGTAGGTGCGTCACAGAGCCTGAGTCCTGGGCCTCCGGCTTCGGTTACGCTTGGCTTGTGACACCAGAGATAGTGCTACTACTTTGTTGCCACGAGACCACACGTTGCAGGTGGGTGTCATGGGGATTAACAACACCCCCCACCCCCTGCGGCTTCTTCCTGCACTACAAAGAGCCTGAGTTTAGTTGTTGAGACTTTTCTAACAGGACACCCTCATATGTGGTTTTATAACCACATCTGTTTGTCAACTCTTAAACTCTTGATGTTCCCCTTAAACCTTCACTTTGTGTTTTTTAAGAATATTTTTAGTGGAGGATAACCACTTTGGTCCAGAACTGAAATATCTCAGCAACAGTTGAAATACCATGAATGGTTTGTAATGAAATGGTGAACTGACATTCATTTTTCTCAGACTATAAATCCTGACCATGACAGCAGTAGTCTTTTTTTTATACATACTTTAAATATTATGCTTGTTGTAAAAGCTAACCGCAGGTATTCTCTGTTGAAAACTAGAAGATTTACAGTGTTGGTATTTCAGTAACTATATCAAATAAATCCCTTGGATGACAAAAACAGTTATTGTTGGATTTCTGTTTTATTTCCTGTGTTCTTCCTTTGTTTTGGACACCATGACATTGTGATGAAACCTGTTGCAATTAACATACTTCATGAATATTTACCTACTACACCTTGACTCACAGCCTGACTCATACTGGATGTTTCACACTGATTCTGATTTGTGACGTAAACAAATTAATGCGAAGTTAGAAAAATGCACATCACATTTTAGAGAAGATTTATGAGCACATAAAGAGGCAGATATGTGGCAATAAGTAAACACACACACTGAAATGCACACATACACACAGCATGCCATGGCATTTACTAATAACAATATTATTAACACAGCAACGAGCATTTATCTGTTGAAGAAAAACAACACATACAATTCGCACACATAAAGTGCCCCTTTTTCTGCAGGTTAAAGGTCAAAACCGCTGCCTCATGCTCTCCTCTCAATTAAGTGTTTCTTTCTGCTTCGTCTCGATGCAGCATGTTTGTTTTTCTGTGTCACCTTTCAGTTTGTCACCTCCCGGCCTGCAGGGGACACATGAAGTCATCAGCCTCACTGACGTCAGCTACTCCAGCTCCGAAATACAGCCAACAGTCTGTAAGATGTATACAAGTCTGTCTTTCTTTCTTTACCCCGAACGCTTGGTTATACAATTTTGCAGAGGGCTATGTGTGTGTGTGTGTGTGTGTGTGTGTGTGTGTGTGTGTGTGTGTGTGTGTGTGTGTGTGTGTGTGACAGCCTGAGTGTGAGTTTCTCTAAGTAGGTCATGGGTGTTTGTACAACCGCACAGAGGGCAGGGAAGTGGGTTGAGTAGAGGGCATGGGTTAGCATTTGTCAAGCAGATTGTTTGAGACAAGAAGCACTATTTTGTTCCAGCGCAGCAGTCATGAGGCTGGACTGAATTTGTCAAGATAATTAACAGTCGTGTCCAATTGAATGCGCCTCTTGCTGCTCTTTTGCTTTTTCCCATTTGTCCACTGTTGTTATTTTCTGTCACATACCCGGATCCTCTGTAACTTTGTAAAGCCTCTGCTTGTATGTGTCTCAGTTAATTTGCACGACCCATACTTCAAAGCTGCTGGTTATATATCAGCTTTTTCCTGTCTCTGTTGCAAGTTATTGCATGAGCTCGAGTCAAATGACAGGAACAAGCACTTTGCTCAAAGGAAGTGAGCGCACATCCTGTTGACGTCATATTCCCATGTTCATTATTGCCATTTCAATGAAGGGAAAATATTACAAGTAAGTTTACTACATCACTGGACTGACAACACCTGTTTGGAAAAGGATGGGCCCAACCTAGGACACAAGGAAGTTGGGGGATTACTCAGGAAGGAGATTCAGTATTTCCCCTGCCGTTTTCTCTCCACCACTGCCTGTTAAGGTGCTACATTAATAGAGCAGGGCTGGCAGCAGCTCTCAAGGGGCATCCAGAGGGAAAAACCCTTCCACTCACTGACAGTCTGGAGGCATTGACGTAAGAGATGAAAAAAACAGATGAGAGGACGGGGGCTCCCAAAATGGAAAAGCTCCCGAGTCAGAACAACAATATACATCTCTCCCATCACCTGGCACTAACACGAAATTGGCACCTTTACTAAAACAGACACGAGTATAAGGCCGTTGGACGAGCAGATTCTTAAAGGTAAAAGTACTAGCCTTATAGTACATGTTAATCACAAGTCCAGGACTCAACATTATACATTAGTAAAGGTATTTTAGTTTTATAAGAAACATTTACTGTTAAGAATAAAGAGTACAAGTAGTCATTGTACAGTACAACATTCCCTTTTAGTGTTTTGCTATTATGTGAGAAGTGTTTAGATTAATAATAACATTCCAGTACTACACTAGCACAGTCTTCATAAAGCCATTTGTCTAAAGTTTCTCCCACTAATATTCCAAAATGTGCTGCATTAAAGCAACACCGCACAATCTGCCACCTATCTGCCATAAATTGATAGAAACAGAAAGTGTTTAATAGCAGCCGTGTGAGAAGCAACACTGCAGACTGATCTCACACACTATACGCTGCTTATGGCTTCTGTGTGGGACTCCTGTTACACGTCAATGAAAACAGAGACTGTTACAGTTACATAAGCCGGAGGTATGCAAGCCCACTGATAGCAGAGCTCCTAATGACTTTAAGAACCACGGTAACAACGCTGCTGATACTGTAAATGTCAGTGACCAGTACATGCAACTCTTAAGTCCACTGCAAACAACAGCTTGAGCAATAAACTGCCAAAGTAGTTAGCTTAGCTTCGAAACGTAATGCCATCAACTCATTCTGACCAATAACTTAAGACTGTATATTATTATTTAATGCTAACAAATTAGTAATTGTATGCCAAACTACATGACACAATGCTTTAGAAGAAAGAAAATATTACAATTATTGAGAGTGGAAAAGATTACAATGAATAGCATTAAACACATTTTGACAGTTTGTTTGATTTATTTCTTCCTTTAAACCCATCATGGTATTTCTAATATTAGTATTGGAGGTTTTGGAACTTGCTAAATCGGACACACTAGCATCATGTTAACGCAAATTTAATAATTAGCTAAATCACTGCAGAATCACTTATTGTAAGTCTGCAACATTTATTTAATGTCTTGAAAAGGCTGGGAAAAGGTTTTCTGATGGATACACATCAATGCAATATGTTCAAGCAGATCATAGTTAGACCAAATGGTTTTGCATGAAGTTACATATTTACAAAATCCTATAATCCATGTACAAATTATTGATATTTAAGAGAGCAGAGGTTGTATTGGATTGATATTGAGGAAAGATCTTGATAACTGCAGTTGAATAACAGATTAAAGATGCTTACCGTGAGCATGTCATGTAACAAAGCTATTCAAAAACAGTGAGGGGCAGAGATAATCTGTTGATGGATTCTGGATTTAAAAACATTTTAAGTCACTGTGACCCTCAGATGAAGTGCTCCACTGTGTTTTCTAGCAGGTCACCCCCCTGCATGTCATGAAGAATTGAAAAACTGCAGCGGCTGCCCGGCCTGAACTCTGGGTTTCGTAACAGAAAAGCCTGGCTGTCCCCTGAGAGACACCTACTCACAGCCTGAGAACAGCGTCTGTCTGACCGGCTGACTCACAGCAGCTCCACGCTCCATCTAATGCACCACCTCTGCCCTTCACTGCACATCACCATCAAACTGTTCTCAGAGGCACCACACACTGTGTCTTTTTGCGTGTGTTAGAGTATGTGTGTGTGTGTGTGTGCGCGCGCGTTTTTAACCTCAAAGACTGTATTTAATTGTGCTGCTGTTACTGGTCTGGAAGGGTTTCTTTTCAGTAAGAAATAACAGCCTAACTCCAAAGTTCAGAGTTAAATCATTAAGGGCCTGTTCACATCAGAACACATTTTCTGAAATGAATAATGTGTTTGGAAACAAACAATGTTCAGAAAGTTTCTCATACTGCCTGTGTTGCAGCACCTCTTTTCACCGTCTGTCTGGAACCAGAGCCCAGTCTGTTCTGATTGGTTAGCTGGCCGGCTCCGTTGTGATTAGTCAACCGTTTAGAGATGTCCCGCCCCTTAGCTGATCATGTACAATGATTTTTTTTTTCGCACAAAAACTCATAAAATATACTATAGGAAAGGGAAAACCCCAAAAAGCATAATAGGGCCCCTTTAAGGTTCTATTCACTCTTCCAATATGAGAGGGAACTCACATACTGACTTTGATGATACCAATATTTTAATGGTGTCACATATTTGGCTGGGCATTGAAAACAGTTAATATTATTATTACAACAGGAAAAATAATCAAGACACTACTTAGTCCTGTCTGGAATCCGAGCACTTCTAAACTACTGTAAGTGTTGTGATTTGTTGTAAAGTGAAAGCATTACGTTCACATATTATTGAGTGCTCTTCAATATGCCAAAACAACCCAGTGTCCTTTGCAGTGGAATAGTTTAACACTTGGCTGACATCTGGAGCTCGGAGAGGGATCAGAGCAGAAACAGAGGCATGAGTACTCAACATTTAGTCTCGCCTAAAGGACAATGTAATAAAATATAGGAAACAAAAAATGTTTGGAACCAACACAACTGGAAACTGTATCCAACTTTCCCTCCCAATGAAGTGCAAAGGTTATTTTTAAACTGCTGTGCTCCCCCTGAGGGGCCTGAGTGTGACGCAACTCACGCAAGAGAGAAATCAGAGCAAACAGCTGCTTTGCCCTCCACTCATTTGACTTTCTTCCTTCTAATTCAGTCATTTCAACACAAACTTTGTTTGCATGTCTATCTGCCAACTTGAATTCATTCCAGCTATCTTGCGTAACTGCAGGGACAGAATGTTACAATCTGGAGAGGACATGGAGCAGAGAGAAGATGAGAGCTGGCAGGGGTCTCCATCGTTTCACAACACGCTTATGTTTTTTTTTTTTTACAGAGCTATGACGTGAATGAGTGCAATTAAAACTAGGACATGTTTTTTTTGCCGCCTCCTGCTACCCTGTGATTCCTCACAATGTTCTCTATTATGCTGTGTTCCTGTTGGTGTCAGGTTTGGGGAAAATAGGACCCAAGTGCAGTTAAAAAATACAAAAAAAGGTTCGTTAACAAAAAGCGAGCTTTATTATAAAAAGCCAAAGGCATGAAAAAACTAGAAACTAATTAACAAACAAAACCGGGGAGCACGACTGACAGGAACAAACTTACATATGGGAACAGGCAGGAGACACGGACAAGCATGGGTGACAGTCACATGAAATGACGACGAACAGACATGGAGCACAGGGGAAGACAAGACTAAATACACAGAAGGGTACGCCGACAGGACTCGGGGAGCTGGCGTCGGCCGGAGAGCCAACAGGAGACGATGTGCTGGAGTCGGCTGGTACGCCGACAGGACTCGGGGAGCTGGCGTCGGCCAAAGAGTCAACAGGTGACGAGGAGCCGGAGTCGGGACCATGGCTGCTGGGCCCGGTACTTGAGCCGGAACCATGGCTGGAACTGGGGCCGGAACCATGGCTGGAACTGGGGCCGGTTCTGGAGCAGGGACCATGGCTGCTGGGGCCGGCACTGGAGCAGGGACCATGGCTGCTGGGGCCGGCACTGTGGCCGGAACCATGGCTGCTGGGGCCGGAACCATGGCTGCTGGGGCCAGAACTGGGACCGGAACCATGGCTGCTGGGGCCGGAACCATGGCTGGAATCCTGGCCTTGCGTCTCCTACACTGTCAGAAATAATGTGCTAAATTTGTACCTTTAGGGGTCCAACAGCTCGTCACTGGGGCAGTACCCTCAAAGGTACACCCATTGTACCCCTTAACAAGGGTACATATTAGTACCCTTACAGTTTGTACCTTATGGGGGCAAATATGTACCCCTGGGGACAATAATGGACCTTGATGCTCTAGGACTTAAATGTACCCTTGGAAATGGTACACATTTGGCCTTTAAAGGGTACTGCCCCAGTGACAAGAGCATTGTACCTTATGATGGCAAATTTGTACTCGGTACAACATGGGACACAGTCAAAAAAATATTTGTTCTCACATTTATTAACATAAAAAATAATTACATCATCAATCTATAACACTTTCAACATTTAAATCATACAATTTATGGCAATATCACATTAAAATTCATATAAAAATGCCACATCACAAAAACATATTTTCTATCAATACAGAATTTCAGAATAATGTTAAATGTATCAATGCCACACAATACAATACAGCATAACGCATTTCATTGAACAATAGCTTTCCCCCTTTTAAGTCACAATTCCCTTAAACATGTTCTTGTCCTGGTTTATTAACACTCTATTGAGTATCAACATTGACTGTGTATGCATGCAGGTGTGAATCATAAGACATTGGGACAAGAAGCTTACGGCATAGAAGCCACAGTGTGTTAACATTTAAAATATATTTGATTATGAAAAAAAGAGGAATATTCTCTGCATGTAAATCATGTAATGCATGTAATCAACAATCAACACATCTTTACATGCATATTTTACACTGTCAATTTATGACCATTGAAACATGCTGCATGTTTTTTTAATGCTTCTTGACTGCCGTGTACACGAGCAAGACATCTCTGTAACTCTAATGGGAGCGATGAAAACAGAGTATCTGTACTTGCCCCTGTCACCATCTCAAATTCATCAAGAATGTTGTCTTGGGAAAACTCCCAATAGTTCATCCATACTAGGTGGTATGTCTGCCCTAGCCTCAGGCTGTAGATCATTGTCCATGTTGTCCATATCATTGTCATTGTTTAGATCAGTGTCATTGTCCATATCATTCGCACCGCTATCAGGTAGCACGTGCTCTCCATGTTTACGATACACATGACGCCTGAATGATTTGTATAATGTGAACGCTGACTTGCAGTCATTTAGTCCACAAGTAATATTAAAGTTGGCTTTGTGGGCGTGGATAAGACCAACATGTTGAACCAGTTTCATTAAGGTGAAGGTGGTTCTTCTACACCTTGTACATCTATATGGTCGTGGCATTTTTAGTACAGTAGATTGATCATTCGGGTCACAGTGACTGGTAAGGGCTTTTCACCCACCTCAATAATGTCTAGTGTAGTACGTTGGAGAAAGGTCAGCGTATTCGTCATGTAGGGTGGGTAAGCTAAGTTGAAAACAAAGTAGGCACAGAAGGCTGAAATTACCCCATCTTCAACTCCTGCGCCCCTGCATAGATCCACACTGTCCAATTTGACCAAAACCTTCCTGGTAAAGGCCATCTTCCAGTCGGTGTCTACCAACTGGACAGTTGGGTAGGGACTTGGAGCGTCGTGCTGTTCAGAGAGAAATAAAAATTACAGAACAATGGTGAAGTTAGCAAGTTATTAAAACCGATCCAGCTTCATGATCAAGGCTCCATACCATCATCATAGTCTAGCAAAAAACAGCATGAAACTTAATTATTACAATTTTCTAGTGAGACAAAAACAAGTGTTTTACCCCTGTAGATTATAAGGGATTAACTCCATACCTGTCCCAATGTAATGAACTGGTCGTCCTTCTCTTTAAAGATGTGGGGCAGCAGGATCAGCACAGCACGGAAGTCCACATCTGTAGGACAAGGTGGAATAAGTCAAAGTTAAACATTTAAACGTAATTTGAGATTCTCAAATGAGATTTTCAAGACCTAGCCTAGTTGACTGCCTTTTGATAAGAGTGCACAAAGCAGATGGAAATCACTTCAGGCAACATGTTGACTTTTCTGTAAATTGAATGCAAAAGTTTAATGAAAACCCAGTCTGTGCCTATTAAAGCCTTTTAGTACGAGAGAAAAATAACTCATAAAATAATGATTTATTTTCTACAAAAGCGCTTTAAAAAAAGCACTGACCATAAACAAAAATAAAACGGTAGAATACCTGGTAGATCCTCTGCCAACATTTCCTCCCTCGCTTCAGAGTACATTTTGGCTAATGGGGATTTTCTAGCTTGACCACCTTCGGCACTATGCCGGTGAAGCCCTCTTTCCAACGCCGGCACAAGTTCACCGCAGATGGCTGGATCCTGTCAACCTCATCGCACAACTGAAAAGAGTTAATAGAAAGGGGAAATTCATTAGTCATTTTACCAAATCATCTCAATATTGAAGGACCAGACCAGTATTAAAAGAACTCTCTTTTCTTCTTCTCAATGAAATTGACTGTTACAGTTCCGAGTGCTATGGAGTAATAATAATAATAATAATGAGTTCCATTTATAAAGCACTTCATATTTGAATGCAAATCCCGAAGTGCTACAAGTAGTGAGCATGAACAGTATAAATAAACATTACATCAACACCAAATGTGTGCTTTGAACAACCGAAAATTGACTGAATGTACTTTCATTCATATCACTTACCCCTGAGGGTGTTCTAAGGAAAGGATATTTTTTCAGAACATCCTCAACTGTCATTCCATCCGCGATCTCCTTTCGGTGCCATGAAAAAGTTAGCTGCATTCGGTCTTTTACAACAGAGGTGTCTGGGTTCATCTTCTCATACTGCATTTGCAGAACGTGCACATGCCTCTCAATAGAGGATGCATCCTCACCGATTACAGCAGGCACCTGTTGGAAATAAAAAGTGAAAAGGAAACAGTTCAAGTTTGAAGTTCAACTTCACAATGCAACATTTTTTTTAATCTCATCTGAACTAGAATTTTGCACAAAACATTACTGTTCACAGACACTTCCAGTAAAATATTATTGTGCACAATGACTTCTCCAATCAAGGTATGCAGATACATAAATTCACTCACTCCTGACACAGATCTGCAACAGCTTCTTGCAGCTTTCGTAGACTCTCTGGCTCTCTTGTGACCAAACTTTTCCTTACTCCTTTTCACCTCATCTTCGTGGATTAAAGGTGCACGCTCTGCTTTGAATTTGCGTTTGAGGGACTGATGCCAGGTATGCCAACACAGACAATGAAACAAAGATAACCCGCACTATTAAAAAACAATTAAATGAACGTATCCAAGGAAAGCATAAACATAATACATTTGTATGCATTATTGTATTTTATATCATTCAATGTTTTCAAAATCATTACATCAGAAAATAACTAGCTGCATAATATCACATCAACTATCTTTTTAACTTACATAGCCATTTCTCTCCAGATCCTTAAGGAAGGGGTACTTCATAATAAGTGCTTGAACCACTTGCATATATTCTGTGTTGGTGGGATGCCTGTAAGAAAGATTACATTAAGGAATAAAGCTATTTATACTCTACCAACAAATTGCTGTTTAAAAGCCACAATTGTGAACATACATCTTAGCATGGATCTTGAAATTCCCACAATTCATCACTTCCCACAGTAAATGTGGCTTTGCATCTTATCTGCCTGAAGTATATTGGTGAAGCAAAGAGTAAAAATGGACAATACTGACTTACATTGTGTATTCTATTATTGCTTCATGGAGAACACGAATGATCCTATGTCGATCTCTGGATGACTTCTGACAAGCTTCTTTGTTATCAAGTTTGGTCTGAAGTTGGAAGAACGAATCCAGCAGGCAGTCTCCTCCTTGCCTCATTTCTGACATGGGGTGGGGAAGGGAGGAGATGAGGAACTTGTATTACCAGTAGTAGACAGATCAACCCCAAAGTAACACATCATTAGTGTGAATGCTGTTTAATAGTCATTTTTCAAACCAAACAAATACAAAATATATACATTAAGAGAGTAGATGGAGCACATCTTGTATAAATAAAACGGTAACTCTTGGTCTGCCAGTGTGTAGTAAAATCAATAGCTACCGTGAGAGCAGGTTACTGGTCACCATCCAAAACAGACATTACTGACCCATGCGGAGCATAAACGCATTTGATAAACGACATCAATAGCGCCTGGTTTAGTAGCTTTTATGTGCAGCCGGTCAGTGCTACACACAGTTCAGTGCTACACACAGTTCAGGGCTAACTTATTAGGAAAAACATTGACTCAGCACAACATACAATCACACCTGGACAAAGTAATAGGAGCACAAGCACAAAACTCAGCGGCTTCTCTTTCAGACGCAGCCTTACTTGAGAGACGGGATCACGTACAAGAGCTTCACTCAATCAAGCTAACATTAGCCAAAAACTAGCAACTATAATATAACTCCTGTACTCGAAAACACGCCTCTGTGTAGACAGTCCTATTCAAAACAATGGCACGTCGATAGCTGCACCATGAACTGAACTAACGTTAATGGATTAACAAGGTTTTTCAAACTTTTAAAAACACTTGTACCTCACGGCAGAAATCTGCGGACTGAGGAGAAATCACGCTGATGACGTAATCAACGGGATAACGTAAACAAAAAAAAACTCCGCTTAAAACCCCATATCAAAAAGGTACATATAGACCTTATAAATTAACGGAAAAACGACAATAGTAACAACATAAAATGAAGAGGGATTTTAAGTGAAATGCATCTCTCTTTTTTATATTCAATAACAAGAAGCATGTCAAACACAACGACATGGCAAATTAAGCCCTTATTACACTCATGAAGGCATAACATTACTGAACCGTTAACGTGCAATCGTAACAATTGTTAGGATTTCCACAGTCTTAAGGTTAACTTATTAAAGTGGAACCTCACAGGCTATTTCAGATTGACCGCACCTAATGTTAGCTTCAATAGGTTCAATAACTTTAGCTAGCTAGCTTTTTAGCTAGCAAGCAAGCCATTCGGTTCAACTCAATTAGACACGACCTTTAGATACATCATTTAACTTAGCAGATATGGTCTATAAAGCCATACCTTGGTCATGCACTGGAACCTGTATTTTTGGAGCGATAAAACGGTTAAATGGCTGAGTTTAGCAAGCTAACGGTAGCTAACCCTAGGCTGATAACGTCAATTTTCTAGATAACGCTAGCTAGCAATTTAGCCATTCAGTTCAGTTAAAGTTTCTTCAGTTTAGACAGAATAGATTGCATAGAACATATAACGCAGTATGTCAACATAATATTACCTCTGAATCTCTGTGCCTCTTCTTCGGTCACCTTTATTCCTGACTCTTCCAACTTCTGGAGAAGCTCCTCGGTTGAAAGCTCCATGGTTTGCCGCCAAGTGCAAATGACAGTTTGAAGTTTGAATAAGCAAATGACGTGTCTGCCGTTGCTACTGCTACACCGAATGCGCATGTGTGAACTCTCATTCAAATATCAAAATCCACCATTGTAGCTCTTTATTTAGCCTCATCATCACTGTTGTTTCCTGGATAAATATTTGAAATGAAGTAATTTGTTTTCCAATTCTAATATTTCCAGCCTCTAAAAGGCTTCAGCCTAAATATTACATGGAATTGTGTAGGTCTACATTACAACTCAATTCCTTCTAATCAAATTTCACCGACAATAAAAAAGTATTGTTGAACCTAGGCTTAATGAATGTGTGCACGCACAAAACCAGATTTCACAATTGCCTTAGCAGCCCTGATGCATTAACCATCCCATCCCCCAACAGCATTTTGGTCACACACTGACATCTTTGTGATTGTACCCCTATATGATGGAAAAATGGTACAGACATGGACCCTTTCTCAGTTTGGAACTTATATGTACCTTATCAACCTAGAAAAAGTACCTATTAGTACCTTATGGATCAACTATGACCCTTTGAGGGTACATCACCAGCAGTTGTACCTTAGAGAACATAAATGGACCTCCACCGTACCCTTTTTTCTGACAGTGTAGAGACCTTTTGGAGGCTCCGTGGACCTCCTAAGGAAAGGCGGGATCCCAAGAAGGGGTTTGAGGCTTGAGGATGGCACTCAGGGCTGCTAGTAAAAATGCTTAGCTTCTCAGGCAACAAGCTCCTAAGCCAGGGCCTGCTGTCAACCTCCCTGCATGCCTCGTTAAGGGCAGCCTCTTTGGCCTCTCTGGATGAGGCCCTCCTCCAGTCATTGAAAATACACTCCAGATTGTATTTAAGCTCATAAAGCTCTTGGCTAAATGAAAAAACTGCTGGGTCCATACTGGTCTGTTCGTACTGTCAGGTTTGGGGAAAATAGGACCCAAGTGCAGTTAAAAAATACATAAAAAGGTTCGTTAACAAAAATCGAGCTTTATTATAAAAAGCCGAAGGCATGAAAAAACAAGAAACTAATTAACAGAAACAAAACCGGGGAGCACGACAGACAGGAACAAACTTAAATACGGGAACAGGCAGGAGACACGGACAAGCATGGGTGACAGTGACATGAAATGACAACGAACAGACATGGAGCACAGGGGAAAACTAGACTAAATACACAGAAGTGTAATCACAGGACAAGACACAGCTGGGCAGGGGAGGAGAAACACAAGGGCAACAGCTGAACACACTCAGACAATTAGACACACCAGGGAAACTAACGACAGGGAGGAAAAACACAGGGAGAGGGACCAGACATTATACAAAGAGGAAAACATTTCAAAACAAAGGTGGAAAACATAAATCCAAAACCATGACAGTTGGCTAAAGAGGTTTTTCCGATCAGGAGTCAAACACAGGATTCCCTGGAAGACTTTTCTCAGAGCAAAATGTAAAAATATACGGGCGAAGTCATCTGAGTGCAGATCAGATTTGAGATTGTTATGCAATCAACAGGTGCAGTTCTATTTCGTATATGGCTTCGCCCTCTAAGGCTATCGCTATTGGGTTATCCCTCTGCGCCCCCGCCCAGCACTGAAACACTTGTAGTCCACGCCCACCCGCTAGGTGGGCCCCACCCTCGGGCCTCCTTCCAGTATAAATAGGAGTAGTAGTAACCATGCTGTTTCAATCAAAAAAGTGACAGGTGGTGTGACAGGTCACACCTCTCCCTACTTATGCAAATGAGCTAAGTCCCGCCCCCCATTGCGAGATCCTTTGATGTGATTGGGTACAATCATGTTAATGAGCTTAGTCCCGCCTCCCACGGTTCGAGATCCTTTTGATGTGTGTTATCACAGGTAGGTGTGAAATGCCCCCCTGTGTAGTGCCTTTGTTGTCTAATTATTTGATGTGTTGATTAGGGCAGTCTCTTTGAAGTTATGTTGTCTGGCCCCTGCCCCTCAGAGCCCTTTGTTGTCTAATCTAATTAGCCTTTGATGTTTGCCCTTTGATGTGAGGTGCTATAACAGGCAGGTGTGATTTCACACTGGTGAAAGCCTTTGATGTTAATCTAGGTGTCTCTTTGAAGTTATGCGTGAGACTGTCTACCCGCCCCCTCCCAGCCTCCCCCCTTTTCTCCACCCCTTCCTTATGGCTATGACGCCAGCAGATAGTGGGGATGGAATTAGATGAAGATAGAAATACACTCAAACTAAATTAAAAAAGACAGTCATTTCCACTTACCAAGTCACCTTTCAAATAAGAAAAATGGCAAGAGACGCCTCGAATTGGGTTTAATCAGCCTGTGACAACTTACCGCCACCCGTCCGGAGCGCCAGTCAAGAAACGAATGCAGCAGCAGTGCGGGGTTCAGACGCCTACAGCCGAAAGATCTGTGCACAAACTTATCTCGTGCCCTCTTTTTTGGTCATGTGAGCGTTCATGTGTGTTGGAGGAGGGGCTCTGTAAGGAAGTCTGAAGGAAGGGGCATATTTCCCCCCCGGTTGTGTACTTTCAAATTATAGCTCACTCGAGATGGTTTCTCCAAAATGACAGGTTTTGCATACATAAAAAGTGTATCTTACAGTTCCTTTGTGAGAGAATTACACACAAATCTGCAGAGTGTCACTAAAAAGTTTTACGCAGTGACTGACATTCTGTATGGGAGTTCACACCCGAGCTGCTGCAGGGGTTGAGTATGTTTTGGCTCTCGGGGGATGGTGGGTTAAGAGACAGATTCTTAACAAAATCTTTACACATAAATCTGCCGAGTGTCTGTAAAAAAGTCTTTAAATCAAAAAACTTGCCTTTTTAGAGTCAGAATCCTAACGAAATCTCCTCAAACAGAGTACTTCATGGTAGGAGTCCGCTTTTATACACAAAAGTGTATCTTTTCAGTAACTTTCTCAGAGAATTAAAACATTTCAAAACAGCCTTGTTTTTCACTGAAATAGCTCGACGAAATCTAATAAAACAAAGTACTTCATTATCTACTTTTTCAGCTTTTATACACAAAAGTGCAGGGAAGGTATGCTGATTTAGAACACTATCTGTGAGATGCAGTTAGTTTTAAAAAATAAAACAAGATCAAATGAAATAAAAACAGCCATTATTTTTCACTCTTTTGTAAAACGGACAGTTTCAAGAAAGATGACGCTGTGTTTATGCAGACATGCAAAATATCTGAAGCCCTATAAAAAAAAGTTACAAGTATATTGTGTTGAAAATATCTCAAAAAGTCGTAATATTGTATAATGTGATACCTGAGGATATTCTCTTTTTTAATTGTAACGACTGTGAACTAATGTGTAATTACGTTTTACTAACTATAAGAAAAGTCTCTCTGAAGAGGGGAAAAAATAAAACTATTTAAAAAACATAATCTTTGTCTTTTTATAATTACTTTACACCACTATAAGGAAACCCAATATTAAGTTTTGTGTGAGGTTGTACTAGGGATAATATTAGCATTTTGCTGTACCCATAAAGAATGTGTTTCTGCTCCATTTCACTCCATGAAGCCTCCAGCTTGTACAAGGCTCCGCCTCCACTCAACATTACATGTCCCGCCCTCCTCACCAGAACATTTAAAAGTAAGGGGATGGAAATAGATGAAAATAAATACGCTCAAACTAAATAACAGGCCAGTCATTTCCACTCACCAAGTCACTTTTCAAAAAAGAAAAATGGTCAAGAGAAGCATAGATATGGGTTTAATCTTCGAGACGCCTGTGACAACGTACCGCCATCAGTCCGGAGCGCCAATCAAGAAACGAATGCAGTATCTGTGATTGGGCTGTGTTAACTCTGGTGTCCTCCAGAGATCTCCACGCAACCACGGTACCAGAAGAAGTAGTGCATCAAGAAACCATAGTGGAACCAGCGGTGTACAAGATATTTGCAAAGAAAAGCAAAGAAACACAGACAGCATGCGAGATCAATGAAGAATTTTCACCGCCACCCCTCAATGTGGAGGAAGAAGGAGTTATTTCCAAGCTGCCAGAAGTGAGAAGAGTCCTGACAAGCACCGTCTGGGAAACTAAAAGCGGACCATCGGGGCGATGGTATTACCGTGCAAGCCATTTGGAAACGCTGGGGAAGGACCCCTCTGATGATTTTGTTTTGGAGTATTTTAACTCTACATGTGGAGTTTTTCAGACATCTGTGCGGGTGCCTCTGACTGCTTGGCTGAAAATGATTGATGAAAAAGCTACAAAGCTTAAAGAACTTTTTAAACAGAGTCAGACATCGATGGTCATTATACTGAAAAAGAATCTCACCTTTACAGAGGACTCTGCCTCCCACTCAACATAACAAGTCACACCCTCCTCACCAGATCATTTTAAACTAAGGACCCCTCAAAGAAAAACATTGTGCTTTCTACCTATGTAAAAAGAGAGTCGGGGTTGTCTTACGAAAATGTGTTATCTCTGTATCAAGATGATGTGTTTAAAAATGAATTTTGTGAAAAATACCAACTGTGTGAGAGACGTCATAAAGACACTCATTTTAACCACAGTGTTTGTTCTCTACAAATGTTTTAAGATTGTTACAAAATGTAAAAAATAAAAATAAAAGGCATGGAGACAAAATTAATTCAGGTGACTCTGGCTTTATTAGGAAAACAAACATATAATACAAATGGGTTAGGGGTTAAATGTAACCATCGTGGACTTAATAGTCTAACAAAATACTTTATCTGACTACATTTGTTCTTTTTAAGAGCACTTTTTGAAATTATTTATTTATTATTTCAGTGGAACAATCGCTTTCTTCTCTTTTTTCTTGTGTTACTAAGATACATTTAGACACTTTGGTGTATGCAACACTTGTTCAGATAAACAAGGTTTTTTCTTTTCTGATAAACTTACATATTTTAGTTATTTTCTGTTACCAAGATACTTTAAGATACACCTTGATGTAACACAGGGTATAATATGAAGTACTTGGTAAGGAAGGAGTTTTTCTTTAAGGGGTGCAAAACTTTAGAACAGGGTAAAATATTCATTAATTTGTATTGAATTGAGTTTTCTTTTTCTTTTTTGATTTTCAACATACTATTTGTACACAATGACTTTTCCATATTTCTGACATACTATACTTTTTTGACTTTTTTTCTGTAGAATCTTGACAAAACTATTACTTGTTCTTAAATGATGACCTATTGCTGGAGATGAGATGAAAAAGCTACAACGCATAAAGAACTTCTTTCTAAAAACTCTCAATTCTATAATTGACTCCCCCATTCAACGCAATAAGCCCCACCCTCCACTCAGCAAATCATCTAAAACGAAGGACCTCGCTAAGACGACCGTTGTAAACTAGCCATGGAGCAGAGAAAAGCCAAGACTCCCCCCGCGAGTTGCAGCCAGGAACAGACTACTGGACTACCATCATCACCACCATTTGGGAAACCTGAATCTTGCAGTACTACTGCTGCTCATTTTGCTCCTTGGGCCAAAACGTCTCTGTTTATGGACACAGTGAAAGCGGTGTTGGTTGATATTGTGGAGAGGGTGATACATCGGTACAGAGAAGAAATATGCAACGGGTGACGAGTCAGTTACCCCGGCCAGAGGCAACACGATTTTCTGAATGACATGTCCGATTTTTACTTCAGAAACAATTACAACGCGTTAATGAAAAGACTCTGGCTCACCGACTTCATTACAGTGATTGACCAGAGTCTTATTGAAAAAGGCATTTGCGAGGATGAACTGAGGATCCAAGGCGCTTCGGAGGCTTTTCTTCACAAGCTTATAAAATGCAGATCCCTCAAGGGTAGACTTGAAAAGATCCATGCCGAGTTGGATGGAGAAGAAGAAGACTAATAACTAGCAGTTGGATGGAGAAGAAGCCAGGGACTTGTTCAATGCAGTGACTTTTTTCTTTAAAGGGGACCTATCATGCAAAATGCACCTTTGTACGTATTTTATACATGAATATGTGTCCCCGGTGTTCCAGGGAACTCACCAAGTGTCAGAAAACACAACCCTCTCTATTTTTCTCCTTCGCCAAATCTCTAAAAAAGGGGCTGCAATGGATCTGAAAAAAACTGATCCAGATTTCAACACTTTTCTACGTCACAGAGAAGTCCTCGGCTTATTGGTCACCTCTCCACCTATCAGGGGAATGAGCCACGGCCACGTGCATTGCCAAACCTCTCATTCACATATAGGCTATCGGCAGGCTAAATCAACCCACATCTGTGTTTTTGCCTGCTCTTGCCAGGATGTCTAAGATAGTTAAACGTTGTGCTGCAAGACTCGGGACAGAGGACTGCATGCAATGCCATCAGTGGAAAAATAAATGAATCTGTGGCTAGACAAGGGACAAGGGACCTGTGCCAGAAGACCACGGCATATTTCTGTTTGTGTGTTCCAAACATTTTACGACGGACATGTTTATGAACTTGTCTCAAGCAGAGATGGGGTCGTTACTAAAAATAAGTAATATATTACATATTACTTTAAAAAAAAGTAATATATTACACTACTTCGTTACTATCTACATAAAGTAATTCGTTACTTTACTCGTTACTTTACTCGCAGGGCCGGCCCGCCCCTCCCTACAGGCAGATCACGCAGACTGCTAAAGTTTCAAATGTTCTCTTTAGTTCAGTTTCCATTGTCGCATAAGACTGATCCAGATCCTGAATGTTTTCCTATCTGACCATGGCTGTCCTCTGTCTCCTGCTATCTGACCGTGGCTGTCCTCTGTCTCTTGCTATCTGTATATTTTGCGCAGTCTATCTCTGCTCACGCTGTTGCGTCAGCGTGTTCTCCTGCGTGTTGGCCATCTGTTGCACTGGAGCCAGACTTCAGCCGAGCACGTACGAACTGCGCATGCGTGAGTGGCAATAACTCTCCTTACCAGCAGGCAGCGGTAGTGTGTATTCGTCATTCAAAACAAGCAACAACCGGAAAACAGAGAAGAAGAACTACGTGTGTGTGATATAAATAAACAACAGCTATGTGCGTTAGCTTCACCTAGCATGTGTTCTTTGCAGGTGTTTGTTGAGGTTTGATTATGACTGATTTTAGAAAGTAACGAAGTAACGCGTGTCGGGGAAATGTTAGTAACTGTAGTGTGATTACTGGATTATAAAAGTAGCGCGTTACACTACTCCGTTACCGACAAAGTAATATTATTACAGTAACGCGTTACAAAGTAACGCGTTACACCCAACTCTGGTCTCAAGTCCAACACGGATATGCCTCCAAAGTAATGCTAAACCCGGGATCAATACCAACCATCCGGGACCAGGCCAGTGAGGACACATCCAATTTTGAAGCTGTAAGTTTTTATTTAGCGGTGTTTTTCCTGATAAAGCTATCTCTAGCTTGTAGCATGTAGCTTCGCCGTATCAATGTCGCCTCAAACCCAAATAGTAATCGGTTAGGTGTTTTTGTAGCATTTTATTTTGTACGCTCCGCAGTCTTTGCTTTGTCTTTTATTTGAATTATCAGGCATTTGCTAACATGTTCAGATATACTGCCGTAATGGCGATCTGTGTGAAGGCTGTAAAGCTACGCCCTAGGCGATAACACAAGTATTTATTCTCCTATTTATTAGTATTTTGTATCCTCTAAAATCATATTGAGTAAGTTATAATAACAAACGTAATCTTCTGTAGGCAAGTGCCGTTTTTTCCAGCGTTATATGTAAAAGCTTTTGTGATTGTAGTCTGTAAGAACGATCAGATATCATCGATCTGTAAGCTAAGCTACGCTACGCTAATGAGACATGCCGTTTTTTCCAGCGTTATATTTAAAAGCTTTTGTAATTGTAGTCTGTAAGAACGATCAGATATCATCGATCTGTAAGCTAAGCTACGCTACGCTAATGAGACATGCCTTTTTTCCAGCGTTATATGTAAAAGCTTTTGTGATTGTAGTCTGTAAGAACGATCAGATATCATCGATCTGTAAGCTAAACTACGCTACGCTAATGAGACATGCCGTTTTTTGCAGCGTTATATGTAAAAGCTTTTGTGTGTTTACTTGTTTGCGCACATGAATATAAATGGGGGTGTGTTAGGATACAACACTGTGTATGTATGCGAGGGGGGACACACACCACGAGTAAAACTGAGCTAAAGCCCCGTTGGTCTGTTGTTGTTGACAAGGCCTTACCTCTAGCAACAGGCTAATTAGTGGCTAGCACTCATTACAGTCAGTCTACTGAGCTTAGCCCCTCTCCAACACATCATCTGTATTGAGTCAGAAACACAGCATGCATGTTACGGTTCAAAACTAACTCAGATTGGAAAAGGCTAAGCAAAGAGCTTTGCCAAATAGAGAGTTTTGCTAAATAGAGAGTTTTAGCCCCATCTTTTGGGATTGCAGACTATATTTATCCAAATAGTATTTTCTCATCCTGAATACTAAGTTGAGATGATTTTGTTCTAACTATGTGTTCTTCTTTACAGGCCAGCACCTCACATACTTACTAATTAGTGACAATTTGTACATCCTTTGCTATTATTTACATTTTTTTTTATCATGGTGGAAATGAAAGACTGTACCTGGCAGCCCTGCACTACAATGAAAACGCTGAGCGTGCACAAGCCACTACATCCACTGGAAACCCTCTGTATAAACTGCAGTTCCCAAAGGCCAGGAAGGGAGAATGCAGAGCAAAACCAGTAAAGACTGACCCCACATTCCGTAAGTGTTTAAAATATTTATTATACAACTATTTACAAATATAAAATAAAAAAATTAGAAAGAAGTTTCAGTTTTTTACATGCATATACTAATCTAAACCACATTTTTTGTTGTGCTTTTTTTACCATTGCACTGCCCTACGTGGCCAACTTGATGGACCTCATCTTCGACCAAGTCGTTGTGGACCCTGCACCATTATGAGCGACCTGACAGGGAGGAGGTCATCGCCGGGTATGCTACACGGTTCAATTTGGCTGCTGTCTGAACCCAACATCGACATTTCACGGATCAGGAAACTCCCTGCGTATCCTGAGGACAACGCAGGCCGGAATCACCACTCTGATCCTGCGTCCAAGGCAGGTACCATATTTTCTTCAAAAGCTTTGTCTATGTCGTCACACGTTTTGGCGTATCCTTCGCTGTAATGACAGCCGACACTAGAATAGAGATCCTCCAACAGTCTTTTAATACATATTCTGGCACTGTCGCCAATTTGGGCAATTCCACAGTATCAAGCTTTTTCTCTCATTATACTGAAGCAAAGCTCTGCCATTGCTTTTGGTATTTGTTCAACACATTCGCAGCAGTCTGTTAGCGGGAGATGATCTATAAGATTATTATGATCCGGTAATGGCTCTACAACACCATCCTCTAGTTTAAATGTCTTCACTTTGTTTCTTTTTCTTTTCACCTTCCTTCTTTTTGTCTTTTTCGTTTTCCGTCCTCTGGCCCCTTTTCTTTTCATTCGCATTCTGCGTTTGGTTTTCATTTCTCTTCTCCTTTTCATTTTGCTTTTTCTTCATTTTTCTTTACTTTTTCTTTTCTTTTCTGCTAATTTTCGTTTGCGATCTTGGCGAGTGGTATGAGATATACTGTTTCTATAAAGGTTATCTATAATACCATCTTTTAAAGAAAGATATTCTTCATATGTCATGTTATCATGGTCCTCTTTTGTCCTAAAGACCTTACATGGATATGATATAGAGGAGAGCTCTTCTTCGGGAACATCCTCTCCCCTACTTTGTAACATCCAGTCATTAAGCCCATATCCGTTATCCTGGCGATAATAAGGGTAGGCTACATCAGACTTGGTTTTTCTCAGATCCATGGCTAGTTTTCAACGGTCGTCCTTAGTTTTATATGATTTGCTGAGTGGGTGGGACTTATTGCGTTGAGTGGGAGGCCTCATCTGTAGAAAGTACTCTGTTTTATTAGATTTAGTAAAGCATCTGACTCTTAATGGCAGTTTTATGATTTTGAGGCTATTTCAGTGAAAACAAGGCTGTTTTGAACATTTGACAGATTTATGCTTAAATTCTCTCAAGAAGGTTACCGAAAGATACACTTTTCTTTTTAAAAGCTGACCACTACCATGAAAGTACTCTGTTTGAGGAGATTTCGTTAGGATTCTGACTCTTAATGGAATTTTGTCATTTTGAGGGTATTTCAGTGAAACAAGGCTGTTTTGAACATTTGACAGATTTATGCTTAAATTCTCTGAGAAAGTTACTGAAAAGATACACTTTTGTGTATAAAAGCTGAAAAGTAGATAATGAAGTACTTTGTTTGAGGAGATTTCGTTAGGATTCTGACTCTTAATGGTCCTCTCTAAATTTGATTCAGGGTTTGTTTTAAATGATTTGTGCTTTGTGTGTACAGACACACAGAAAACACTGAAAAACACAACAAGAAGGACTGTAATACACATGTACCAGACACGCTCCCCTTGCTATAACGATGACAACAGTTTTTAAATGTATAAAACCACTTTTTTTATTTTTCACACACAAAATCAATAGTTATACTGATTGTAGCATCCCCAGGACCGTCTCCAGCTTAGAATTCCCCATATTACTGGAGATATCGTGATGGAGTTTTTTCACTTCAGTCAAAATATTCATGTGTATGCTGTTTTCAACACACAGATGCATTACATCTACAAACAGAGCATACAATGAGAGCACATGATACACTTTTGATGTTTGTTTAATTTGTGAGGTAATGTTACAGAATGTTTCGGAAAATGAAGATTCCAGGACCACTTTAAATGTTTAGTTTACAATCGTTTCTCAATGACCCGAAATAGTACTGCCAGAACGAACGATATCCAAAATGTCTTCCAGTTTACAAACTTCAGCCATTCTTTTTACACAGGGGTCACTACTCGTTCTGTTTTCAATCGTCCTCATCACCACACTTATTAAAAGGGTATTGACTACATTATGATCAATATATACAGAGCGTTTTGCATAGTAGTTTCTCATTTTTATTTTACTTAAAGAAAAAAATCACTGCATTGAACAAGTCCCTGGCTTCTTCTCCATCCAACTGCTGGTTATTAGTCTTCTTCTTCTCCATCCAACTCGGCATGGATCTTTTCAAGTCTATCCTTGAGGCATCTGCATTTTATAAGCTTGTGAAGAAAAGCCTCCGAAGCGCCTTGGTTCCTCAGTTCATCCTCGCAAATGCCTTTTTCAATAAGACTCTGGTCAATCACTGTAATGAAGTCGGTGAGCCAGAGTCTTTTCATTAACGCGTTGTAATTGTTTCTGAAGTAAAAATCGGACATGTCATTCAGAAAATCGTGTTGCCTCTGGCCGGGGTAACTGACTCGGCACCTGTTGCATATTTCTTCTCTGTACCGATGTATCACCCTCTCCACAATATCAACCAACACCGCTTTCACTGTGTCCATAAACAGAGACGTTTTGGCCCAAGGAGCAAAATCAGCAGCAGTAGTACTGCAAGATTCAGGTTCCCCAAATGGTGGTGATGATGGTAGTCCAGTAGTCTGTTCCTGGCTGCAACTCGCGGGGGGAGTCTTGGCTTTTCTCTGCTCCATGGCTAGTTTACAACAGTCGTCTTAGCGAGGTCCTTCGTTTTAGATGATTTGCTGAGTGGAGGGTGGGGCTTATTGCGTTGAATGGGGGAGTCAATTATAGAATTGAGAGTTTTTAGAAAAAAGTTCTTTATGCGTTGTAGCTTTTTCATCTCATCTCCAGCAATAGGTCATCATTTAAGAACAAGTAATAGTTTTGTCAAGATTCTACAGAAAAAAAGTCAAAAAAGTATAGTATGTCAGAAATATGGAAAAGTCATTGTGTACAAATAGTATGTTGAAAATCAAAAAAGAAAAAGAAAACTCAATTCAATACAAATTAATGAATATTTTACCCTGTTCTAAAGTTTTGCACCCCTTAAAGAAAAACCCCTTCCTTACCAAGTACTTCATATTATACCCTTTGTTAAGTGTTGCGTACATTAAGGTGTATCTTAAAGTATCTTGGTAACAGAAAATAACTAAAATATGTAAGTTTATCAGAAAAGAAAAAACCTTGTTTATCTGAACAAGTGTTGCATACACCAAGAAAAAAGAGAAGAAAGCGTTGATGTTAACAAAAACTGGATTGTTCCACTGAAATAATAAATAAATAATTTCAAAAAGTGCTCTTAAAAAGAACAAATGTAGTCAGATAAAGTATTTTGTTAGACTATTAAGTCCACGATGGTTACATTTAACCCCTAACCCATTTGTATTATATGTTTGTTTTCCTAATAAAGCCAGAGTCACCTGAATTAATTTTGTCTCCATACCTTTTATTTTTTACATTTTGTAACAATCTTAAAACATTTGTAGAGAACAAACACTGTGGTTAAAATGAGTGTCTTTATGACGTCTCTCACACAGTTGGTATTTTTCACAAAATTCATTTTTAAACACATCATCTTGATACAGAGATAACACATTTTCGTAAGACAACCCCGACTCTCTTTTTACATAGGTAGAAAGCACAATGTTTTTCTTTGAGGGGTCCTTAGTTTAAAATGATCTGGTGAGGAGGGTGTGACTTGTTATGTTGAGTGGGAGGCGGAGTCCTCTGTAAAGGTGAGATTCTTTTTCACCAGTATAATGTCCATCGATGTCTGACTCTGTTTAAAAAGTTCTTTAAGCTTTTTCATCAATCATTTTCAGCCAAGCAGTCAGAGGCACCCGCACAGATGTCTGATAAACTCCACATGTAGAGTTAAAATACTCCAAAACAAAATCATCAGAGGGGTCCTTCCCCAGCGTTTCCAAATGGCTTGCACGGTAATACCATCGCCCCGATGGTCCGCTTTTAGTTTCCCAGACGGTGCTTGTCAGGACTCTTCTCACTTCTGGCAGCTTGGAAATAACTCCTTCTTCCTCCACATTGAGGGGTGGCGGTGAAAATTCTTCTTTGATCTCGCATGCTGTCTGTGTTTCTTTGCTTTTCTTTGCAAATATCTTGTACACCGCTGGTTCCACTATGGTTTCTTGATGCACTACTTCTTCCGGTACCGTGGTTGCGTGGAGATCTCTGGAGGACACCAGAGTTAACACAGCCCAATCTGTTGAGGTCAGTGTCGCTTTAACACTGCGGGGTCCATACGTTTCTCCATTCTTCAGATTGTATAAATGCAGTTCATTCCCCATATAGTTGAATACATAACCCCAAACATCGCCATTTTTCAGAGTCCATTCTTCATGAAGTTCTTCGGCTGGAGGTGTCTGAATCCGGCACAGATACTGCGTTCGTTTCTTAATTGGCGCTCCTAACGGGTGGCGGTACGTTGTCACAGGCGTCTCGCAGATTAAACCCATATCTATGCTTCTCTTGATCATTTTTCTTTTTTGAAAAGTGACTTGGTGAGTGGAAATGACTGGCCTGTTATTTAGTTTGAGCGTATTTATTTTCATCTATTTCCATCCCCTTACTTTTAAATGTTCTGGTGAGGAGGGCGGGACATGTTATGTTGAGTGGAGGCGGAGCCTTGTACAAGCTGGAGGCTTCATGGAGTGAAATGGAGCAGAAACACATTCTTTATGGGTACAGCTAAATTCTAATATTATCCCTAGTACAACCTCACACAAAACGTAATATTGGGTTTCCTTATAGTGGTGTAAAGTAATTATAAAAAGACAAAGATTATGTTTTTTAAATAGTTTTATTTTTTCCCCTCTTCAGAGAGACTTTTCTTATAGTTAGTAAAACGTAATTACACATTAGTTCACAGTCGTTACAATTAAAAAAGAGAATATCCTCAGGTATCACATTATACAATATTACGACTTTTTGAGATATTTTCAACACAATATACTTGTAACTTTTTTTTATAGGGCTTCAGATATTTTGCATGTCTGCATAAACACAGTGTCATCTTTCTTGAAACTGTCCGTTTTACAAAAGAGTGAAAAAATAATGGCTGTTTTTATTTCATTTGATCTTGTTTTATTTTTTAAAACTAACTGCATCTCACAGATAGTGTTCTAAATCAGCATACCTTCCCTGCACTTTTGTGTATAAAAGCTGAAAAAGTAGATAATGAAGTACTTTGTTTTATTAGATTTCTTCGAGCATCTGACTCTTAGTGTATCCTAGGAAACCGGCTGGCCCGGACAACGTAGAACCTTTCTTTTTAAAGATAGCTGCAGATTTTATTGCTCCACCTCTTACTTCTCTTTTTAACCTCTCCCTCAGCACGAACACAATTCCAAAAGTATGGAAGTCTGCTTATGTCTTGCCTTTACTGAAAGGAGGGGAGGCAACTATTTTAAATAACTATAGGCCAATCTCTAAATTGTCAGTTCTGGCTAAGGTGCTCGAACGCTTAGTGAGTGAACAAGTAAAGGAGTTTTTATGTATAAATGATATCCTGTCTAAACATCAGTCAGGATTCAGAAAGAAACACAGCACCATCACTGCGACAATGAAAGTGGTAAATGACATTACTACTATTTTAGATAATAAGCAGAGTTGTGCAGCTCTGTTTATTGACCTTTCCAAAGCATTTGACACCGTTGATCATCGCATTTTAAAGCAGAGGCTACTCAGTATTGGCATATCCAGCCTTGTAGTGGGGTGGTTTGTAAACTACCTCTCTGAAAGGTCCCAATGTGTTCATTTTGATGGACTGTCTTCTGAATGGTTAAACATTTCTAATGGTGTACCACAAGGTTCTGTTTTAGGACCACTTTTATTCTCCATATATATTAACAGTGTAGGTGATAATGTGGATGAAGCTACTTTACATTTGTATGCGGATGATACCGTGATGTACTGTGCAGGTCCCTCCATTCAGGAGGCTGTTGTTAAATTACAGGCTGTTTTTAACATTATTCAGACTCAGCTCTCTGAATTAAAGCTTCTTTTAAATGTGGATAAAACCAAGGTAATGCTCTTTTCAAAAGCTAAAAAGACACCAGAGCCTGTTTTAGATATTGTAACTACACAAGGAACAACACTTGAAGTTGTTGCCTGTTACAAATACCTTGGTATCTGGCTTGATGATTGTCTCTCTTTTAAACTTCATGTCAATAACCTGCTTAAAAAACTGAGGGTTAGGCTAGGTTTCTTTTTCAGAAACAAGTCCTGTTTCTCGCTTGAGGCCAGGAAAAGGCTAGTCACTGTGACCTTTTTACCTGTGCTGGACTATGGTGATTTGTCAACACACTCTCACTCCCTAAGCGTCCAATAGCGACGTTTGGTCAGTGTCCGTGGCGTCCAATTGTGACGCTCCTAGGCTCCTTCAGCGTCATAAAGGGACGCAAATAGCTTTCAACTGATTGCAATGTATTCCCATCTGCGTCGGGATTTGACGCTCATGGAAGCACGGCATTCGTTTATGCCGGCTGCCCTTAAAGGCAATGTGAGCATCCATTCCCATTGGATAACGGAGAATTTTACACCCGGAAGTAAGTACTCCTCTTACTGTCGATTGATTTTACAGTGATATCTGCACTACTCATCGACTAAAAAACACCAGATTATCCTTGTTAATTACACAACATTGATTGGTTAAATTGTGTGCAATGCTTTTGTATTTTTCCCCTTCGATTCGGAGAAACAAATATGTTTTCTGAGTAAAGGATGGCAGAAGACACTACACTACCCAGAATCCCCAGCTATCGTTTGGCCTACACCATGTGCTCTGTTTGACAAACCCCGTTTTTTTCACCATTCATTCCGATGGCTGGCGTCTATGTCACGTGATCTTCAAATTTCTCCCTGCAGAAAAAGAAAACATGGCCGAACTTCGTTTTATTCTGGGTGGAAAATGCCTATTTTAAAGTTAGTTTGGCCATTAAAATGCGTTTTGATGTCATTTGATGCGAGAAATATGAGTTGTTATTTCAGATTATGTGTGCAGTGGATGTACATGATCTTTAGTTTGCTAGTTATTATGAAGATTACTTCAGGAAATCGCGACGTTTTCATTGTTACCAAGGTGGTTGCTAGGGACGCTGCTATCGATATTATTTCTGTTATGTTGTGTAACTGTTTACTGGTGTTGTCTTTATTGCTAGCCCCTTCGCCGTCAATGTATAGTGTTGGTCCACAGCCTAAACATATTAGTTTAACAAAATCCGCATCTAAAGATAGCCTACGTTATTTCCCCCCTGTGCAATTCCAGTCTCACATCTCAGAGCACATCGTCATTAACAAATACCGGAAAAAGACCAAAATAATAATAATAATACCTTATTCCGAGTGTGCTTGCTTTTCTCTTTGAAAGTCATCACATAACGGCATTGTAATACACGGTTCGGCTGCATTACATATTACATATCTGCCGTAGTTCTGTATTTATAGAGCCCTGATGAGAAGACAAACATGAGGAACTGATAACGTGACGTGGATCATAAATATATCAGCCATTAAACAACATCTTACATTTCTTTTCACACAATACGTCTCCTTGCAGTATCAACACTAATTCGGCTCACTTTTATATTTGATCCAATTGGTAGATAGGCTGTATTTACACCATAAAGGTGCACAGCTGATATCAAGGGACACCTGGTGGTTAAAGCATGTTATTGAATTTCAATATTTTTATTATTAGATATTAATACGATCCCTATAAAGTATATTCATTACTCGTTATTCTCTACTGATTGTTAATTAAAGACTGTATGTAATGACTATTTTGCACATCCCTTTCAAGATTTCAAGATTTTCTAAGGTTTATTGACATATCATATAGGCCTACACAACTGTGGTGTAGTTCTGCACTGAATGAAAAACTTGGGTTGCAGGTTCCTCAATAGTGCATTACAAGACATCTATCAATATTTGTGCATACCTCCAGCAATGTTAACTATGTTGAAGCACTTATTTTAACTGATATTATACATAATGTATTATACTCTTAGATGTATGTAGATATTTCATCTCCGGCCTTGTCAGGTATTGAACAATCAATAAATAAAGAACACAGAATTGTTGAATATAAAACACAGAATTTATGTGATTATACTAAATGATTTTCAAATAAACACAACTGCATATTTAACTGTTACACATGCTGATGTAACGCAAATGTTCCAACTTGGGATCAATAAAGTATATCTTATCTTAAGCTGATCGATGGCTACTGCCATATTTGCAAAATGTGCCTCTGAACCTTGACAAGTGCATGTTTCAGGCTTATCAATTAATGTAATGTAATGTTATCACAGGGGTCACACACATAAGACCAGCTGTTAAATAAAGCTCTTCTGACCTTAGCTGGCATGTGGGTATATATATTAATACTGCCCATAATGGGCACAAGCAATTTTCACCCATTTATCAATTATGTTTTAAATGTGAGTGTTTCCTGTCCCCTAAACCTCCAGGGATGTACACAGTTTAATACTGGCAACTTCTTATTATGGGAAATACGAAAACGTCTTTTAAAACTACAACTCCCAGTAGAGACGTGCCATAGAGAACATGTTGCGAAACAGAATAGCCAGCATGTGTAGTTCTGGGGACGGGGTGGGGGAGGGGGGACACGGTGGACCCGTTCAAATCCAGTTTTGGACAGTCTGCCGTGGTTCCATCCCATTTCAAGTGCTGTTCGAGAATCGGCTTAACCCTCGGAGCACACTCTCCAATCACAGAGCTTGAGGACTATCACGGGGTTTGTCAAGAGCACATGGTGTAGTCCAAACGATAGCTGGGGATTCTGGGTAGTGTAGTGTCTTCTGCCATCCTTTACTCCTATGGACGCTCACATTACCTTTAAGGGCAGCCGACATAAACGAATGCCGTGCTTCCATGAGCGTCAAATCCCGACGCAGATGGGAATACATTGCAATCAGTTGAAAGCTATTTGCGTCCCTTTATGACGCTGAAGGAGCCTAGGAGCGTCACAATTGGACGCCACGGACACTGACCAAACGTCGCTATTGGACGCTTAGGGAGTGAGAGTGTGTTGGATTTGTTGTATATGAATGCACCTGCCAAATACCTGAGCAAATTGGATGCTGCGTATCACAGTGCTCTGAGATTTGTCACAAATTGTAAAGCGCTTACACATCACTGTACACTGTATACCAAGGCAGGTTTACCATCACTCTCTGTACGGAGGCTCAGTCATTGGTACACGTTTATCTATAAAGCTTTGTTGGGTAAACTCCCGTATTATATCTGCTCTCTGATAACACAGAGAGTTGCAAGCAGCTATTGTCTGAGGTCACATGATGTAGTCTTGTTAGATGTGCCAAGAGCAAGGACTGTCTTAGGTAAGACAGCTTTTATGTGCGCAGCTCCACTTGCTTGGAACAATCTTCAGCAAGAATTAAAACTGAGCAATCTCATTCCTCTGCATGTTTTTAAAGCTAGGGTAAATGAAATGCTTGCTGATACAATGGGCACTTGTAAATGTCTATAACTATGTATCCTGTAAATATAATGTATAATGTCCTTTATTGTTTTATGTTTCATGTGGAACCTATATGCTGCAGGTCTCCCTTGAAAAAGAGATCTATGATCTCAATGGGACCAATCTGGATAAATAAAGGTTTGAAATGAAATGAAATGAATGTCAGTTTGTGATTTTGAGCCTATTTCAGTGAAAAACAAGGCTGTTTTGAACATTTGACAGATTTATGCTTAAATTCTCTGAGAAAGTTACTGAAAAGATACACTTTTGTGTATAAAAGCGGACCCCTACCATGAAGTACTCTGTTTGAGGAGATTTCGTTAGGATTCTTACTCTAAAAAGGCAAGTTTTTTGATTTAAAGACTTTTTTACAGACACTCGGAAGATGTATGTGTAAAGATTTCGTTAAGAATCTGTCTCTTAACCAGTGTTGTGCTAGTTACTGAAAACCAGTAACTAGTTACCATTACTAGTTACTTCATTTCAAAAGTAACTCAGTTACTTTACTGATTACTTACACCAAAAAGTATTGCGTTACTGTGAAAAGTAACGTTTTAGTTACTTAAAAAAGGGCTCCCATTATATTAATGCCCTTATAGCCTTCATTTCAGTACTGTTATTGCATTGGAGAATAATACAATCTGTTGATCAACTTGACATGCATTATATGCAATCTGGATAGCATCGATATTAGCTGGCTTTACATTTGTGTATATTCTTTCTCCAGGTAGTTGGAAAACGTTTTCCGTTTCATATGCCGTGTGCCGCCCGGACATGCTACCATGCTAACTAGCTCCCTGAAAGCGGGTGACTCCACTGTAGCAATAGCCTGCATGTGTTCTACAACATACCGTGCAATGGCTTTATCGACTTTTCCCTGGCTAGCAGTCCCTTGGTTAAAATCCAGCCGCTGTTGCTTAGGTGCAGGTAGAGGTGGAGTGGCGTCGGCTGAGTCTCTGTGGTCTTAGCTACTAGCTTCGTCCCAGCATGTTGTTTTTGCAGATGTTTTAAGAGATTTGAATGACTGGTTTGGGCGGTAGATAGGCTCTTTGACCCGCCAGGACACAACTTACATTTAACTAAAACGTTATTTTCTTTGTGCTCGACAAAAGTGAAATAGTGAGAATATCTCCAGGTGGAGAAACTAGACTTGAGCTCCGCCGCCGCCATGATAGTCTTGTTAGTAAACAACACAAACACGCCCACAGCCCGTCTCCGCATGTGTCACAGGAAGTATTTAAGTACATTTACTCAAGTACTGTACTTAAGTACAGTTCTCATCTCTGTTCACCTGGCTGTTGACTATATAAAAAAACTAACGCAGTAACGGAGTAACGCACCATGTAGTAACGGTAACTGAGTTACTGAATTTAAAAAGTAATGCGTTAGAGTACTAGTTACTGCCAAAAATAACGGCGTTACAGTAACGCGTTACTGTAGTCCCAACACTGCTCTTAACCCACCATCCCCCGAGAGCCAAAACATACTCAACCCCTGCAGCAGCTCGGGTGTGAACTCCCATACAGAATGTCAGTCACTGCGTAAAACTTTTTAGTGACACTCTGCAGATTTGTGTGTAATTCTCTCACAAAGGAACTGTAAGGTACACTTTTTATGTATGCAAAACTTGTCATTTTGGAGAAACCATCTTGAGTGAGCTATAATTTGAAAGTACACAACCGGGGGGGAAATATGCCCCTTCCTTCAGACTTCCTTACAGAGCCCCTCCTCCAACACACATGAACGCTCACATGACCAAAAAAGAGGGCACGAGATAAGTTTGTGCACAGATCTTTCGGCTGTAGGCGTCTGAACCCCGCACTGCTGCTGCATTCGTTTCTTGACTGGCGCTCCGGACGGGTGGCGGTAAGTTGTCACAGGCTGATTAAACCCAATTCGAGGCGTCTCTTGCCATTTTTCTTATTTGAAAGGTGACTTGGTAAGTGGAAATGACTGTCTTTTTTAATTTAGTTTGAGTGTATTTCTATCTTCATCTAATTCCACCCCCACTATCTGCTGGCGTCATAGCCATAAGGAAGGGGTGGAGAAAAGGGGGGAGGCTGGGAGGGGGCGGGTAGACAGTCTCACGCATAACTTCAAAGAGACACCTAGATTAACATCAAAGGCTTTCACCAGTGTGAAATCACACCTGCCTGTTATAGCACCTCACATCAAAGGGCAAACATCAAAGGCTAATTAGATTAGACAACAAAGGGCTCTGAGGAGCAGGGGCCAGACAACATAACTTCAAAGAGTCTGCCTTAATCAACACATCAAAGAATTAGACAACAAAAGGCACTACACAGGGGGGATTTTCACACCTACCTGTTATAACACACGTCAGAGGACTAGACTACAAAGGGGTGTGAGGGGACAGGGGCCAGACAACATAACTTCAAAGAGACTGCCCTAATCAACACATCAAAGAACTAAACAACAAAGGCACTACACAGGGGGGCATTTCACACCTACCTGTGATAACACACATCAAAAGGATCTCGAACAATGGGAGGCGGGACTTAGCTCATTAACATGATTGTACCCAATCACATCAAAGGATCTCGCAATGGGGGGCGGAACTTATCTCATTTGCATAAGTAGGGAGAGGTGTGACCTGTCACACCACCTGTCACTTTTTTGATTAAAACAGCATGGTTACTACTACTAATAGGAAGGTGGCCCGGCAATCTGCTCCCTCTTTTCTTCAGCAACCAGCAGTACTGAAGCACGAGAAAGAATCATGAGCAGCAATGATCGTATCCGCATGTGTCCTTCGTGCAATACAGGATATATCATGAGCTATGATTTGCACCTGATATGCCAGAGCATGCGGACGCGGCTCTCAGCCAGCAGATTGCATGTTCTCACTGTGTTCGTCTCCCATCATCCGACAGAAAGCAAAGGGCGTACGCTCTAGCTGCTGCGGGTGAGGAGGACGACTGGCCCATCCAGAACAGGGACAACAACCTGTTTATGGAGGCGAGTGGGGGGCAGGACACGGACGACTCTGACCCCGTCTCCCTCCATGGCTCGCCATGCGGCTCTCCCCTTCCCCCTCTTCCCCGGACGGGGGAGACGGGGTCGGAGCGAGAGTCAGAGGTGGCGGCCGAGCACGTGGTCCCCTTCTCCGTGTCCACGGCGCTACCGGCGTTGGGTGGCATTATGCTGGAGCTGCCGGAGATAATCGGCAAAGCAGCAGCATGCAGAGGCCTCCCCGTTCCCAGAGGACGGGAGAGGGTGGCTCTGGATGACATGGCCGGAGTATTTTCCCGGGTTCAGACGGGCAGGAGTGACCCGATCTGGCCACGCTTCCCCGCCATTAGGCGTTACCAGGAAGGGGCAGCGGTGAACCCGAGGACCTTAAGGGCTACGGTGGCCACCTTTGTTCCCTTCACTAAGGTGGAGGGGTTCACGGACGAGGTTTTTCCAACCACACCCGCTCTGGAACCGAGCTTAACGGCGTTTTTCGGGGTTAGGCAGGCCAACTTGGTCGCCGGACGGCGCCCTATGTTGGCCACCCCCAAAGACCAGTATGTCGCCCGCCAGGCTGACCGGGCGCACCAGTGTGCGTTCCAGGCGTCGGCAGCAGCGAATAACATCGCGTTGCTGACCAACTCGGTGGTGACGTTGGTCGAACGGTCCACCACCGTAGCTCCAGAGGAGGCAGAGGAGATCGCTAAGGCGGCCAGCACGGCACTCACGCTGTGCGCAGTCGTGGCAGTCTCCCAGGCTAGAATCACGGCCTGGATGACTCAGATCCAGCGCCACCTTTGGCGGTTACAGAGCCAGCCAGGAAGGTTCTG
Source organism: Pseudochaenichthys georgianus (assembly GCF_902827115.2). NCBI lineage: Eukaryota > Metazoa > Chordata > Actinopteri > Perciformes > Channichthyidae > Pseudochaenichthys > Pseudochaenichthys georgianus. The sequence goes on along the minus strand of NC_047523.1, from coordinate 25,280,683 downwards.
CTGGACGCTCCGATCAGCTCGGACGGGCTGTTCGGATCCCAGTTCCTGGCCATAGTCACGTCAGCTGGCTCCAGCCAGCGGTGAAGCCGCAACGGCTCCAGCGGCCGCAGCAGCAGCCAACCCAGCCACTGCTCCACGAGAGCCGGGGAGTGTGAAGGAAATAAAAAAAGATTATTATTATTATTTCAGTCATCAGTTACAAATGTATTTCACATATCCTCCACCCTGGGTGAACCAGCTGCCTATGACCTATCGGTTAATAGCCAGCAGAGTTCGTTACAAAAGTCTGCACTATTTAATCTATCGATTAATAAGAGGCAGAGCACAGTAACTACACCAGCTGCCTCCAATCTGTTGATTAGTAGGCAGCAGGAGTCGCTGCAGAGGCCTGATGGTTATGACTTTTCGGTTATTAAACCACAGACCTCGCGGCATTCTTCTGTCCGAGATATGCCACCTACACACGGTCACAATAAGCCCATGAGCGCCGTGGTAATGCCTCATGTTGATATCACTGCACACACCCCCATCCATCCTCTGAGCGTGTACGCGCGTCATGATGAGAGGCGGAGTGAAATGCAGCGTGTGGAGGTTTCCTCACAGCCCTTTCGCTCTAGGCCCACCTTGGGTTGCCTCACGGGCAGCGGCGGCGAGGGCTTTGGCGTGGCTCGTCGTCATGACAACCACAACACATCTCGAGCATGTGTGCCCGCTCTCAGAGTGTTTCTCGGAGTGGCAGCGCGTGTGTCTGCAGGGGCGCCGCCAGGGATTTTGGGCCCCATGAAAAGATATCACATTGGGCCCCACCACCAGGCACAGGCCACGCCAACCAAGCAAAATTGCTGTAACCACACCTCCAGAACCCAACCGACTCATTTATGCTTTAAATAACTCTACATGTACAGGCTTGCATCTATCTTGTAGTCCAATACTAACTGCACAATATTTATTGACACTGAGCGGTGAACATATAACACTGAGCAGACGTGCAACATTCTGCTGCAGTAGAATTCACTATTTGATATAACACTAACATTCCTGACAATAGACCTCAATAGTAATCTTTTATGGTGTACATGCCTTTTTAATAACATCTTTGAATGGAACATTACCATAGCCTTGCCCTTTAACAGTTATTACGAGCCCTGGCTCAGCCTTACTCACCAAGAGCCCAGCGCCTAGCCTTCTTACAGGCAAAGTCACTGATCAAGTCCTTGAAGTCCAGCTTTCTAGCCAACTGGCTTTCAATGGACAGCATGGCAAGACTGCAAAGCCTTATGGGGGGTCAGGGCTGCGGAGCCTAAAGATGGAACTGTTGGTCCTGGCACCAGGGAGAGGGACAACTGATTTAGTATGAATATCTGCTAAAAATGTACCTGCATTTATCAAATGTCAGCTAAAAGAGCAGTGAAATTAAAACCTCTGCATTTTCTGTGAAGATAGTAACAGTACTTAATGTCAGCAAAACATTACAATTATTGTTTACAATGGACTAATCTTAGCTAACAGACTAATTTCCACTACTCATAGACCACACCCACCTTTTCTTTTGAAAAACTGGGTGACATACTGTTGCCCTTTAGTCCCTCTCTCTTGTCTTTCTCTCCTTTATTTTCTTTTTGAAAGCCTGACCAGTGACTTTGTTAGTCGTTGAGACATTGTACACACGTAAGTACTAGCCTCCTCACATGCTCTCACTCTCTGCTGCTAGAAAGGGCCCCGCAGAGCGTTTGGAGGCAGGACCAAACCATTACATTTAAGGGTGTTCGATGCTTTGGATAATTAACTTTTGGAAGAAAAAAAGTGAAATGAATCGTAAGTTTAGTGAGTACATTAACAATTTAACGTTCTATTAATGTTAATTATTGAGGATTGATGAAAGGTTACTTAAACATTTGTTCTTAATGTTCTAACATTTTTTGGGGCCCCTGTCAGTCACGGGCCCTTAGAATCGTCCTAACTTTTCACCCCCTTATGGCGCCCCTGTGTGTCTGATGGACAGATGGATGAGCAGGCTGATCAGCAGAGGGTACACCCTGCAGTTCGCCTCCCCCCCACAGTTCAACGGGATACAGGTGACACGCCTGTCATCCCGAGAACAGTGTCTTGTGCTCCAAGCAGAGCTATGGGAACTCCTGTTGAAAGAGGCTATTTCCAGGGTTCCCCAGGAGGAAGAAAATCAGTGGTATTGCTCCCGCTATTTTCTTATCCCGAAAAAGACGGGGGGAATGAGACCCATCCTCGACCTGTCAGCTTTCAACAAGGCAATAATGAAGAGGCTTTTTCACATGCTGACGGTCAAAAAGGTATTAGAGTGTGTTCACCAGGGAGACTGGTTCACCTCTATAGACCTAAAGGATGCATACTTCCATGTACCCATCATCCCGCAACACAGGAAATTCCTGCGGTTTTCATTCCAGGGAATATCGTACCAGTACAACCGTCTGCCGTTCGGTTATTCCCTGGCTCCTTGCACTTTTTCAAAGTGTGTAGAGACGGTGCTACGGCCGCTACACAGAGGAGGGATGAGAGTACTATTTTACCTGGACGACCTGCTGCTGCTGGCTCGCTCCAGGGAGGAAGCAGCTTTACAGACGGTACAACTCATATCGCATCTGTCAAAGCTGGGTTTCATAATGAACTGGAAAAAGAGCTGTCCTCTTCCCTCCCAGAGTATTATTTACCTGGGAGTGGAATTGAATTCAGCCCGCATGAGAGCACGACTCTCACGGCAGAGAGTGGAGAAGCTGACAGCTCTCCTTCGACGTGTCACACCTCGCAGCGTGGTGACGTCACTCTCCGTGATGCCGCTGCTTGGCATGATGGCAGCAGGTCACGGGGTGATTCCCCTGGGTCTCCTGCACATGAGGAGACTGCAGAGGTGGTTCATCAGCCTGCGCATCGACCCCGTACGACAGAAGAGGCGCATGGTGGTCATCCCTCTGTCCGTGGGTTCAGACTTAATCTACTGGAAAAGTCCCCACGTCCTGTCAGAGGGTGTGGCCCTGGGCAGAGTTACGTCACACATCTCGGTGTTCACAGACGCATCTCTCTCAGGGTGGGGAGGAACGTGCATGACGCAGGCAGTGGGAGGACAGTGGCCGGCTCACATGTCTTTCCACATAAATGTGCTGGAATTAATCTCCGTACGGAGAGTAATTCAACATTTTGCGGAATCAGCATGTGTTGATTCGCACAGACAACAGAGCCGCAGCAGCCTACATCAATCGCCAGGGAGGTGTACGCTCAGTGCAGCTCCTGAACACAGCCAGGCGGCTATTGATCTGGACGCGCACACACGTGCTCTCCATCAGAGCACTGTATGTGCCCGGAGAGCTGAACAAAGGGGCAGACCTCATGTCCCGAGGAGGTCCTCGCCAAGGGGACTGGAGCCTCCATCCCGAGCTGATCGCCCAGGTTTGGAGCCGGTTCGGGAGGGCGGAGGTGGATCTATTCGCCGCACGCTGGTTCTCCCTGTCAGCGCGGGACCACCCCCATCTGGGGGTGGATGCATTCGCACATCGACCATGGCCCAGGGGACGGCTGTACGCCTTCCCACCAGTCCCGCTGATTCCTCGGCTCCTGGACCGAGTACAGGAGGAGCGGCTGTCAGTGATCCTAATTGCCCCAGAACGCACGGGAGCTTCCTGGTTTCCATGCCTACAGCATACGCTGTCAGGCGGGCCATGTGAGATCCCGTGGCGGGGGGACGCTCTCTCACAGGTGGAGGGAGCGATTTACAGTCACCCAGTGATAGGCCAGCCCTTATGGGCTTATAGGTGTTGTACGCACCATTCAGGGAGCCAGGGCCGCGTCTACCAGAGCGTCCTACACAGCCAAGTGGGAAGTGTTCCAGCGTTGGTGTGTAGAAAGAAGCCTGGACCCCATCACGTGCCCCCTGCCTCACGTGCTGTCATTCCTCCAGCTGTTGTTGGACAGGAATTTGGCGTTCAGCACAATCAAGGTATATGCGGCTGCCATATAATTTTGTCACGTGGGTTTCGGAACAGGGACGTTGTTCAGTCACCCACTGACGAAACGGTTTCTGCAAGGGGTACGAAGACTCAGACCGGTGTCACGCGCACTCAGTGGGATCTTGTTCAGTCATGGCAAACTCAACTTTTTACTTTATATGAAGGAATCTATTTTGTATTTGGTATACCTTTTTGAATACCACTACATTAGGCTCTGCTTCAGACTTTCAAAGGGCTTTTTTGTGACATAGAATTCACCCACCTTGATAATACATTTAAAGCCTCAGGCCTGACGCACATAATGAACCTCTAATTTTATAATCATCTCAGAAGGCAAAGGGAGCATTGAAAGTATGAGCAGTAACTGGACATGCGTCACACTTAATTTTCGAAATGCACCCAATGTTTTGAGTAGCCAGTAATACAACGGCAGCAATTGTGGCGCCTCAAATTACCTGCTGATTCTGAAAATGGTTTAATTTTCTCATTACGTCAAGAAGCAGCAAGGTCTGCCCAGATCACACCACAAATAAGTGTTAACACTTTGAAAGCGGTTAGAAACTAACCAGAGCAGAACATGGTTTTTCAAAACAAGGGATAATATTACACTTCATTCACTGCAGAGAAACAGACACTGCTGAGTATCAGCAAGAGGGCAGATCAAGACTAGTTACCATGACCTTTAGAGTTTAAACTGAAAATATGATGTTTAACACAAAAGCAGAATTATCAAATGTGATTTAAACCCATATCTAAGAATTATGGAACTTGGAATTTGACTGATATATAAAACATAACATTGTCTTGTACTTGTATAGCATGTTGACTGAGTATAATCTTTATAGAACTAGTATAGACGATGGATGGGTGCATGAGGTACAAATATAGATTAAGTAACTAAACCAGCTGTTATTTACTGTATAAATACGTATTCATATTGATTTATACAGTGTATATTTTACTTTGCTTTACTCTCTCTTTTCTCTTTTCTCTTATTCTGAATAGTTTCATCTATCCAGGTGTCAAAAACTGTTTAAATGAAACAATCTGAAAGTTTTTAAACTTTGTCAAACTGGTCGATTAATGGAAAAGCTTGCATGACAAAAAAAGTGTTTTTTAAATAATGTATATTCCATATCAGATAAAAGCAAACATGAGATTTTACTTGATTGGCCAATTATACTATCAGCCCACGAGTGATGTATTGTTTCATGACTTTAAATAGAGAATACAAGTTCAGAAGTACCACTCATGTTACTTATTGACGTCACTTATCCCGTGATGGCTACCACAACAAAGGAAGCAGCAGCGCTATAGTTAAGAAGCAGCTGCCTGCTCTGATTAACTGTTTGCCTCCAGGCTTCAGACTTAAATGCATTATTACTGTCAGTAACTGTGGGTACACTGGCTTGTCCTGCATTTCAAAAGCCTTCTGAATTTCTATGAATAATATAATTCTATTATAATGGAACACTTAAGGGGTTAGCGTGATAAAGTCTGTGTACTGATTGGTCAGTTTGGTGTCACATTGTTGCAATGTCCTCCAAACGGAGGTAGGAGAGACATGGGAGTGGTGCCCAAAAGCAAAGGGTTTACATTGAGCAAAAAATAAATAAACAAGAACAGGAGTTTCTTTAAAATTCTCCAAAAGTGAAGGTGATTCATCAAAAAGGCTCAAAGAAACAAAATGGCAAGTCCAAAACTCTGACTGCTAGCACCAATGTTAGCATGGTGCCGCACTTGACAATGATAGTAACCGAGGAAGCAGAAACGGTTACATTTGGGGAGTTTAGGTGCAGCCAAAAAACAAATACGTCAGCCCTTTTACAGCTCAAACTAATACGAAGACAGCATGAAAATATTGTTATTATTCCTACCAATGTCATGGACTAATGCCGGTTGGGATCCATCATTCTTTCAATGCTTGATCAAGATTAGATCGCGCTCATCCTTGCATCAGAAGGGCTATCTGATCATTTACATTCAAGAACTATAGACTTCAGTGGATGCTGCCCAAAAAAAGTGAATTAATTTGTTTTAAGTTGTTTATTGAGCTCGCACTACATCTGGTATGCTCTGTTGTATAAGTGGTAGTGTTTGCTGTGGTGCAGAAATGTATTGCCGACAGTTTATCGTACTGTTGGAGATTGATTTCATTTATTTGAAAGATGTGATGTAATATGAACAAAGTGAATTTATGTTCGTCTTGGTTAGACTTGAATTGTAGTATCACAATGTGCAGGGGGAAATCGCTTCGTTGTGGTGGGGGGGAGCAAAAGGCCAGACTGGCTTAGCTAAACCCATGGACTTTGACAGGATTAAATCGCCCCTGATTACTGTAGGTCAATGAAAACAAGGGCGTCTCCATGCTTTTATGTGGTCGGTAGGGTCTTAAAGAGGTCAACCGATGCAAGAGGTCAAGGCTTCAAGGGGAGTTTCAAAGAAATGAGGCTAACCTGCGTTTCGCTCTGACTGAAGAGTTAAACATATTTTAGTAGATCTTATGACGCAAGACCAGGACTTCAGGTCAGAACGGGTTCAAATGAACAGAACGGTTCAAAGAAGATCGACATGCAATTAGTTAGTGGAGGCAAACTAATGCAAAAGAAAACCGAGCAGACCGACAGGAGAAACAGAAATAAGCAGATTGCTGGCTGCTCACATTTCAAGAGCACAAAAGACGAATACTGTCAAGGGGAAATGAGGGGTAGATGCTGGCAGGTGAGGATCAGGTGACCGGAAAATAGCCAGGGCCAACTCTTACCATTTTCATAGGGATGTTCTCGGAAGCAGAAGGCAGCTATTTTCAGTGAAACAGGCTCTAAAAGAAGAAACAAACAACGTACCTGCTCAGTACCCACCTGCAGACAGACACAATCAAACACAGAAGCAGATTTACCAGCTAAAGAGGCCAATATTTTACTCAGGATATGAATGAATAAGTCAACTTCAGAAGATGTTATTTGATGTAAGGTGGATGTTTAAATGAACACCAGTATAATACCAAGATTCATATTAACTTAAAAAGCTAATAAATAAATATTTGGATTTACAGCATGTTAATGTTGACTTCAAGTCGACAAGAAAATACATTAACTTGCAAACAAGAACTGTGCATTAAATACAGAGGATCAATAAAGACCAAACCCTTGGATACATGAAGCAGTGAGAGTGAAGTAATCATCCATTGCTCACATTAAAGTATTAATTATTGCTTCTTTAACAGAGAAAGTTGAATGCCATGTCCCAACTCTGAATATTGCCCTCAGGTGGCAACACACTAACAACAAAACTTGATTTGGAGTCACTTGGTCATATGAAATAAAAGCTTCCAAAAAATGCTGAATTTTCAACAAAATCAAAAACACTAAAACACTAAAAAAACATTTGCATAGGTGTGTCGTTCTCGTGAAGAGTAGTATTACAACACTGGATTAATTTGGAGTCACCTGGAGTGGATCGCACCAGCTGGGCGTAAGACTGGGCATAACACTACGTCCGACGTAGAACCGAAGGTTAAGACCAGACTAAAGTTATGACTAGTGCACCACTTAGACTTAAGCCCTGTATGCATTGCGCCCGGGTGTAACTTTTACGCCTAGTATGGAAGAGGCATAAATCGGAAAGACAGACTAGTATCCATAGTAACGTAAAACAGGCAAGAAGGAAAATAATGATGGCAGTGCGTCTTGTTTACAGGTTTAACAACAAAAGGGCATTCAGACGAGAAAGAATCATCCCTGATCGAACAAACCCACTGGACATCTATTTGGACAGTGAGCTGATAGAGAGGTTTCGTTTCGGCAGACAAGCCCTTTTTGAATGAATCGAGGAGATCTCCTCTCTGTCACGATTCTCATGTTATGTCACGTTTGTAGTTTTGTCTGTGTTGGTGTTTTTCTTGTCCTTGGGTTTTATTGTGTAAAGTGTTCACCCCCGTTTCCTGCCTGTCTGCTTTCTGTCTGTTTCCCTCCCTGATTACCCGATTGTGTTCACCTGTTGTCCTTGTGTTTCTCCTCCCCTGCCCAGCTGTGTCTTTTTCTGTGATTACCCTTCTGTGTATTTAGTCTAGTCTTCCCCTGTGTTCCATGTCGGTTCATTGTTTCCCCTCCATGTTATTCCACGGTCTGTGTTCCCTGTGCTGCTCGTTGGTGTTGGATATTTTGGATTCTGCCTTGTTTTGCCACAGCTTTAATTTATTTAATAAAGCTCGCTTTTCATTATTCTGCATTTGAGTCCTACCTGCTTCACCCATTCGTAACAGAATGAACCGACCAAATTTGGACTCAGCAGATTTTAATGTTTTGGCCCCACAGGCGGAATGTCTTGGGTATTCTCTGGAGTACATTTTTTACACCTGGAAGAACGCCTCATCTAGACGGGGTAAAGAGGCTGCTTTGAAGGAGGCACGCCAGGAGGTTGCTCGCAAGCCCTGGCTCAGGAGCTTGTTGCCGGAGTGGCTACAAACCTTTTCAAGTAGCCCTGAAGAATTGGCACAAGCTTCTAACCCTTTCCTGGGATCCAACTACTGTCCTGTTGAAGGTCCACAGAGTCTCCAAAAAGCCTCTAGGAGACGCAGGGCCAGGATTCCAGCCCGTGCTCCAACAGCCATGATCCCGGCTTCAGTTCCGGTTTCCACAGCCATGGATCCATGCACCAGTACCGGCCCGCAGAGCTATGTTTCCTTGCTCGATTACCTGGCCCACACAGCCATGGTCCAGGCCTCTGTTCCGGTTCCAGCGGCTCCAGTTCCAACCTCAGACCTTTTCTCAGGAACCCGTCTGGCGTTTGGAGGTCCACGGAGCCTCCAAAAGGTCTCTGGAAGATGCAAGGCCAGGATTCCAGCCCATACTCCAGCGGCTCCGGCTCCAGTGCCGGTCCCAGCAGCCATGGTTCCGGCCCCAGCAGCCATGGTTCCGGCCCCAGCAGCCATGGTTCCGGCCCCAGCAGCCATGGTTCCGGCCCCATTCCTGGTCCCAGCTGCCATAGTCCCTTCTCTAGTCCCTACTCAATTCCTTTCTCAAGTCCTTTCTCAAGTCCCTCCTCTAGTCACTTCCCTAGTCCCTTCTCCAGTCCCCCTTTTAGTCACCTCTCTAGTCCCTTCCCAAGTCCCTTCCCAAGTCCCTTCCCAAGTCCCTTCTCTAGTCCCTTCTCTAGTCCCATCTCCAGTTCCCTCTCGAGTCCCCTCTCCAGTCCCCTCTCCAGTCACCTCTCCAGTTCCATCTCTAGTTCCTACTCAAGTCCCGCCTCTAGTCAATTCCCTAGTCCCATCTCTAGTCCCTCCTCTAGTCACTTCTCCAGTTCCCTCTCGAGGTCCCTCCTCTAGTCCCTCCTTTAGTCCCTGCTCTAGTCCCTCCTTTAGTCCCTCCTCTAGTCCCCTCTCTAGTCCCTCCTCGAGTCCCCTCTCTAGTTCCCCTCTCAAGTCCCCTCTCAAGTCCCCTCTCGAGTTCCCTCCTCTAGTTCCTCCTCTAGTCCCTCCTCTTGTTCCTCCTCTAGTCTCTCCTCTAGTCCCCTCTGGAGTTCCGTCTCTAGTTCCCCTCTCGAGTCACGTCTCAAGTCCCTACCCAATGTCCTGGTCCCTTGGAGGTTCCGCTGGGGGTCCTGCCAACTCCATGTCCTGTCCCGTTGGAGGCCCCGTCGACTAATCCTCTGCCGGGGGTCCTACCAATCGTATGTCTGTCTCGTTGGAGGTCCCGCCGTCTACTCTCCTGCCGGGGGTCCTGCCAATCCTATGTCCCGTGCCGTTGGAGGCCCCGCCGACTACTCTCCTGCCGGGGGTCCTGCCAACCCTTTGTCCCGTTCCGTTGGAGGTTCCGCCGTCTGCTCTCCTGCCGGGGGTCCTGCCAGCTCCTTGTCCCATTACGTTGGAGGTCCCACCGACTGCTCTTCTGCCGGGGGTCCTACCAGCTCCTTGTCCTATCCCGTTGGAGGTCCCGCCGACTACTCTCCTGCCGGGGGTCCTGCCAACTACTCTTCTGCCGGGGGTCCTGCCAACCCTATGTCCTGTGCCGTTGGAGGTCCCGCCGACTGCTCTCCTGCCGGGGGTCCTGCCAATCCTATGTCCTGTTCCTCTGGGGGTCCCGCCGACAACTCTTCTGCCGGGGGTCCTGCCAACCCCTTGTCCTGTTCCGTTGGAGGCCCCACCATCACCTGTCTCACCGGGGGTCCTGCCAACTACTGGTCCTCTTCCGTGGGGGATCCTGCCGAAGCCTGTCCCACTGGCTCCGGTTCCTGTTCGGCCGACACCGGGTCCTGCCCGGCCTCCGGAGCTGTCTGGTCTTCTCCCTCGAGCCCGGCCCCCTGAGAGCCGCGGTCTTCTCCCTCGAGCCCGGCCCCCTGATTGCCGCGGTCTTCGTCCTCGGGCCCGGTCCCCTGACTCTTCCTGCCGCTGCTTTTGCCCTCATGCTCGGCCCCCTGAGTTTGCCCGCTGTGGCCTGTGACCCCCTCCTTGGTCTCTGCCTTTCCCCCGGGCCGTCCGCCCGAGACCCGTCCTCCAGACCCCCTCCACCCACCCTTTCTTGGCCCTAGTTATGTGTCCTCCCTCCGGTCCCCCTCCACCCACCCTGCTGGACTTTTTTTTTTTTGGGACGTCTGGGATCCGTCCCTTGAGGGGGGGGTTCTGTCACGATTCTCATGTTATGTCACGTTTGTAGTTTTGTCTGTGTTGGTGTTTTTCTTGTCCTTGGGTTTTATTGTGTAAAGTGTTCACCCCCGTTTCCTGCCTGTCTGCTTTCTGTCTGTTTCCCTCCCTGATTACCCGATTGTGTTCACCTGTTGTCCTTGTGTTTCTCCTCCCCTGCCCAGCTGTGTCTTTTTCTGTGATTACCCTTCTGTGTATTTAGTCTAGTCTTCCCCTGTGTTCCATGTCGGTTCATTGTTTCCCCTCCATGTTATTCCACGGTCTGTGTTCCTTGTGCTGCTCGTTGGTGTTGGATATTTTGGATTCTGCCTTGTTTTGCCACAGCTTTAATTTATTTAATAAAGCTCGCTTTTCATTATTCTGCATTTGAGTCCTACCTGCATCACCCATTCGTAACACTCTCAACTATAGCATGGATCAGACCGAAAGGCGCCGCTCTCCCCAACCTTGCAGGTGGTGATTGCTTTGAAATTTGAACTAGAAGTTTGAGTGTTAAATTATGTAGACGTGTGTTGCTTGGCAAAAATTACCGTTTTGCGCATATTGACGTGGACGTGCATCTTAAGACTAGGCGCAGCAACAACCGTGACTAGTCAGCAGGGCAGCCCCTGGTCAACTTGTGGCCCCACCCAAAGGTGTTTCATGAGGCCCTCTGGGTCTGTGTCAATCATGTGTTGCGAGCGTTGAGGGTGGGGTGTTGGGGGGGTGCTTGTGGAGCACGCTCGTGTACTGTGAGCGCCGGAGCCTCGCAGCGGGGAAACTGTGGCGCACATAATTGCGCCACATTTGCGCATACGATGAGGCCCCCGCCGCAACATGAGGCCCCCTCCGCAAGTTGAGGCCCCACGCAGTAGTGATGGGAATTCCGATTCCCTTCGGGGACACGAATCTTTTGATTCAGTTCACTTGAAAGATTCGTTCACTGATTCGTTCACCGGTTCGCGAACGACATCTGGTAATTTGCACGTTCGCGAACGATTCGTCTTTGTACTTAGTGAGTCTTCACTACTGCCGAAGTCCGTACAAGAAGTTTGCTGGCGTAACATTTATGATATTAAAACACATTTTACACCTCACCTTGTTGCCCCATGAATTATGCTCTGGGAATAGGCTACATATTATTTAAGAAATATAATTGGCCATTGTTAAATCTCTCATAAATGTGTGCCTGACTATACGATGTATTACAGCAGGCTAGCACGTTATACTTTCAAACCCATGCATGGACTATGTGCTTAAATCCAAAAGCATTAAACTCCATTTGGGCGAGTTCAAAGTGAATACAAAAATATATCCTCTACATCGGTGACGATTTATTCATATTCTATAGTATGTACCCATCTATGTTTACCTTTAGCTAGCGGCTAAGCTAGTGGGACGCTACGGAGCTCAGATATCCGCCCTCTGAAGCTTTTAGGGCCGACAGGGAGAGGAGAATGTCCCGCTAACGCGGTGTGTGTGTTTCACATGAGCGGGACGCTATGGAGCTCAGGTATCCGCCATCTGAAGCTTTTAGGGCCGACAGGGGGAGGAGAATACAACGCTGTGTGTATTTATTGCTAAGCTAGCGGCTAAGCTAGCTGGACGCTACGGAGCCCAGCTATCCGCCCTCTGAAGCTTTTAGTGCCGACAGGGGGAGGAGAATGTCCCGCTAACGCTGTGTGTGTTTTTCACATTAGCGGGACGCTATGGAGCTCAGGTATCCACCATCTGAAGCTTTTAGGGCCGACAGGGGGAGGAGAATACAAAGATGTGTGTATTTATCGCTAAGCTAGCTGGACGCCACGGTTCAGGTATCCGTCCTCTTTATTGCGGACAGGTTGAGGTGTGTGTGTGTGTGTGTGTGTGTGTGTGTGTGTGTGTGTGTGTGTGTGTGTGTGTGTGTGTGTGTGTGTGTGTGTGTGTGTGTGTGTGTGTGTGTGTGTGTGTGTGTGTGTGTGTGTGTGTGTGTGTGTGTGTGTGTGTGTGTGTGTGTGTGTGTGTGTGTGTGTGTGTGTGTGTCGGAGCTCAGGCTCTGATTACAGTAGCTACACTGTAGGAAACAGTTCTGAACTGTTTCCGCCAGTTCTTTAAGTTCGTCGTTCGCGAACAGCGGAACGAATCGTTTTGTGGGAGGAATCAGTTAATCTCGTTCACTTAAAAGATTCGTTCAAAAAGAACGAATCGTTCGCGAACGACCCATCACTACCACGCAGTCTGCGTGATCTGCGTGTAGGGAGGGGCGGGCCTGCTAGTTAGGCTTGGTGCACTCTGTGTAAATTCGAATCAATAAGTCAGACGTAGCTAAGCCCAACGTTTGAGTTAGTTAACACCTACTTTTTTACGCCCAGCTGGTGCACTCCACTCCTGGTCACATGACCATGACATGGAAGCTAGTGGAAAAAAACTAAAATTGACAATAAAAAATGCTAAATTAATTAAAAAGATTAAATTCAAAGAAGTCTGTCCTATTTGTCCAGTGTTGTGACACAATGCTGCAAAAGGTCCTTGAGGAAATGGTTTCTGAAACTCTACATTTAGGTATTATTGTAAATACAGTCTTGTGTTCATGACTGTTACGAGCATCATTCACAGTCCAGAACAGTATGATGTTCTGTCTGGGGTTTTCCATTGGCTGTTATATTGGTTGTGCTATATGACTAGTTTGGCCCTTTAGAGTGGTCCTGTTTAATAATGACGTTGATGGTTACAGCTTCCAGTTTAGCAAAATGTCACCTCCATATTCAAAAACCACTGAATTGTTCATTCTTGAAACACTCCTTGGAAAGAGTCACAATGACAATTTGTCCAAGTAATCGGTTGCACAAGCAGCACATGCTACAATGCAAAGCTGTAGCATGCAGTTACATAAATGTAACTTTTTTTATTTCAAAACAAACACTTTAGAAGTCCCTGACAAAAGCACTTTATCAATGCTTTGATCATTTAATTCATATTCAACAGGGTAACGTTTAAAACTGCATATAACAGAAAAAGAAAAGCTTTGAAGAAAATGTTAGACATTGCAACAACATAGGGTGTGAAAGGGCATGACGCTTCAATGTATCATCTAATGAAAGTATTTGGCCCCGCAAATCTGTTTTCACATTTAGCCTTTTAGGATTCCTATGATTAAAAATATGTTTCCCCTAATTCCCATGAAGTAATGTTTTAGAAACAAACCAATGCATCAAATCCACTTGAATCATGGAGAATAAACACTGTGAATGACTGGAAACTGCATGTCCTTTGAAGTTCCCAATAACTCAATGTTCTCATGAGGAACAGAATATACTGTTGTGTATTGAAGACGTACAGAGCTGTACACACAGTTTACTGCCTTTGTAACTGCCCTTAAGTGCGTCAGTGCTGCCTCCCTCAGGTCTACTGAGAGCCAACACATGGCAACAACAGGCCAAATGAGGACAGGATTCAAGGATCAAGTGATCAGTTTGTTTGCTTTTTAATTTTATGAAAGGTTACTCTTTTAACATTATTGAAAAAATATCCTCCAGTCTTAAGACAAAAAACACTTTGCTTTGAGCCATAATTTGTGGCCTTGAGTTCAATTACTAAGTAAGACATTTCTTACAATTACATCTCCTTATATGAATATGTAATATTTGTTTTCTTTACTGAAAGTTATGTGAGCTGGATGTCAGTTTCTGTGAACTGGAGGTTCAAGTTCCCACATCACATTATGGACCTCTTGAACCATGATTGTTTTTCAAACCAAACATTTTCTTACACGTCAAACTGAGATTTAAGAGAAACGTTCTACCTTCAGCAGCTAAATGTAAAACGGGTTCTATTACTACACTGCATCTACTAAATGTAGAACACATCTCTCTAAATTGGACTCCACCTTGTATTTTATATGGATATTATTATTTATTTATAAGAAAACGTTTTTTTCACAGATAGTTGGATTTTCTCAATAGCTTCCACATCATGTGACCTAATCCAACTCAATGCAGAATTGTATTACTATTTATACAATGGACAAGTAAGCACACCTCTTTCTATGGTGCTTCTTCTAATTTATATTATTATTATTATTATTATTATTAGGAAAATCGTGTTTTATTGAAAACTCATTCATACTACATATTATCACTACACTGGACAAACAAACACAGACACACCCTGGAACTTATATTGTTTATACATATGAATGAAAATTGACATTAGGATAAAGCACTAGTGAATTTGAACAACTACAGTACATCACTGAAATGATCTCATGAACCTTGTATAATGCACTGGACAAAGTTCAACACTGGCTGAACAACATTTGCTTACAGTTAAATAAAAAAAAAACAGTATGCATGATGTTCAGTAAACGACCAGTCAGAATCGAAGGATCCAACGTGTTTTTAAACGGAGCAGAAATAGAACTAGTATCCCACTTCAAGTATCTTGGAGTCATAATGGATCCAAATTTGACTTTTAAGAAACACATTAAGAATCAAATACTATTAAATTCAACTTGCAAAATGTTAAACAAATTAGACCTTTCTTAACTGTCAATGCTGCAAAGTCATACCTCCACTGTCTGATTCTATCCCACATTGAATACTGTTTTACAAACTGGTCGTTTGCTTGTGCCACAAACCTTAAACCGATAGAACAGCTGTACAATAGAGCTATCCAGGTGTTTGACAGAAAGCCAAATTCGTATCACCACTGTACCATCCTTTAAAAACACAATTTCTTGAATTTTGACCATTTTAAGTATTTTAAAATATGTGCTTTATTTATAAATGCTTACATGAACAGCCCTTCTCTGATGACAGCGATGTTTCTAGCGATCTGATACCAGACTAACAATATGTTAAATATCTCTCATTGTCTGGCCTTAAGGGAAAATCTGATATCTTTAATAAAATATGGGGGAAATTCTTACAGTTTTAGAAAGAAACTAGATATGACTTTGGCGATTTATATGCTAGATATTATTGGATGAACATCATGCTGATGTTCAGGATACTACCAGCTTTCTAACCTAATGTTGAAACCTTTTGTAAATGTCCCATACACATTTACATCATTTTTTTATAATTTATGTTGTTTTGAGTTTTCTCTTTTGAATTATGCTGACACCATTCGTATATTTTATTTATTTAAAGGTGGGGTAGGTAAGTTTCAGAAACCGGCTCGAGTGCACTAAAATTTGAAAGTACACAGCCGAAAAGAATCCGCCCCTTCCTTCAGACTTCCTTACGGCCCGTACACACTACAGGCGTCAAAAAAGGCTTTCAACGCTTCGCCAATTCATTTGAATGGGGTGACGTAGGATATTTTCAAAATTCGCCGAACTGCATTGTGGGTAGCATGGCAAGGCGTTGCAAACCTCGCGAGCGTCTATCGGCGTCAAAAGTTCAACAATGTTCAACTTTTGAGGCTCGATGCTTGCTCGAAGCTGGCGTCAGCCAATCAAATCCCGTTTTTTAATTCCCGCCAGTACAAGCGCTAGCCAATCAAACCGCGTGTATGCAGGTCTTGACTATTTTCCATATGTCAGAAAATGGAGGAAAAATTAATCATTGCCGTGGCAAATGTCCCAGTCTTGTATGACTGTACTCTGTTCACCTACCGGGACCTAAACCGGAGGAACCAGGCATGGCGGGAGGTGGCAGAGACAGTTGGTGAAACTGGTAGGTTTTCAACTGTTTGGAGAGTTTATATCCAGTTTACTTCGTTTTAGCATTGAACGGACAGCTAGTAATGTAGCATAATAACATATTGTGGTGACCACCTTCGATGCATCGCCTCCGACTCCGACTCCCATATCTCTCGGCACTACAATATCATATATATTAATATAATAATAAAAAAATATTATAATAAGTATAAGCATAATATATAACATAACATATAATACATGCACATCTATCAAGCATAGACAGTATATTTAGCCAGCTAGTAATGTAGCATAACATATAATATATATTAATAATAAAAAAATATTATATATAATATAAGTATAAGCATAATATATAACATATAATACATGCAGAGGGTGTCGTTTTTCTCATACTGATATTCTGAACAATCTGTGTTGTTGTATTTGCTGTAAAGTGTCTCTACTGTAGGCTAATTTTATTATATGTACAGCACTTTGGCTCGACCAAAAATCGTTTATAAATGTGCTATATAAATAAAACTTGATTTGATTCACAGCTATCAAGCATAGACAGTATATTTAGCCAGCATGGAATGTAGCATAAAAATAGCATTCATTAATGGAGGAATAATTTAGTAAATTAAAGAAATTCACTTTATTATTTATTAACTTTATTATTTCATTTCATTTCATTAGAGAACGTCTGCAAGAAAAGATGGAAGAGTCTGAGGGACAGGTTCCGCAAGGAAACATTTTTGGAAAAGGAGGCCAAAAGAAGCGGGGCAGGGTCTGCAGGGGGGTACAGGCCCTGGCGTTTCATGTCAGTGATGGGGTTTTTAACCCCATTCATCGTAGACCGTGAGACGTCCAGCAATGTCCCCCGGCAGACCCTGCCTCCATCCACCCTGGTGGAAGAGGAAGAGAGCCAGATAGATAGCCAGTCCACCAGCCAGTCCGCCAGCCAGCCCGCCAGTCAGCCAGCAGCAGTCAGCATGGAGGAGAATACTGAGGTCCGGGGAAAAACACAGGGGAGGGGGAGGGAGATCTCCCCGTTTGAAAGAAGTCTGCTGTCTGCTGTGACCAATTACATACCAATTGCCCAGCCAACCCCACCAGTGGTGGAGGAGGACGAGGACTTTCAATTCTTCAAGAGCCTCTTGCCCACCATGAGGCAGATGACAAAGGCACAGAGGGCAAGAGTCCGCCTCGGGGTACACCAGATCATTTTTGAGGTGGACCAGGAGAACAATGTATAATTTTATAATTTTTTCACACGTACTGATCCACATTACATTTTTTTACACTCATCACACACACTTCACTCATCACACACACTTCACTCATCACACACACTTCACTCAAATTCACCAAATAAAACATTATTTCAAGTATGTTATGGCTATACTGTGTCTTCAATTGTTCATGTGGTTTGTCAGTTGCAACATACCAGAAGCTTCATGTATGTCGGTATATATAATGTGCTTTCTTCTGTAATTGGTCATGTGAAAACCTATTGAAATTATGAGTGGTTTATCAGTAAAAACAGGGCTGAAAGAAAAAAGTTGTTAGTCATATCATAATATAATAATATCAATTCAAGAAACATGTTTATTAGGAATGTTTGATTTTAAAATGGCTCATTTGGAATATTTGCTCTGTAAAGAAAATGGGTAGCTCTTAAAAGAGCTTTTGGTTTGGAGGAGCCATGGTGACCCGACACCACGTTATGCTGCCATGACACTACACCCTCCTCATTCAAATAGGAGCAGAAGGTCTCCCGCAGTTGGATGGATCGGCGTGTGGCATTGTTGGAGCCCATCATAGGTGCATCGCGCAGGGTTGGAGCTTCATCACTCGACTCTGCGACGACAGGGACGACAGGTGTGCATGATGACCTTCCTATTGTCTTCCTGCGGAGGAAGTTGTGCAACACACAGGTGGCCTTCACACACAACTCTGTTACCTCCGGGCTGGTGGTGATGACACGCCGGAACATTCTCCACTGAGATGAGAGGATGCCAAACGCACATTCAACCACCAACCTGGCCCGGCTGAGGCGGTAGTTGAACAGCCTCCTTTCACGGGTGAGCTGACGTCCAGGGAACGGACGCAGCAGGTTGTCCAGCAGCGGAAAAGCCTCATCCCCAACAAACACATGGGGAAGAAGGCCCAGCCGCTCTGCTCCTGGGATGACGGTGTCAGGTGGTAGCTGCAGACTGCCATCTCGGAGGCCCTCTCCAAAAGCGGAATTCCGCAGGCTCCCACCGTCGCTGCTCCTTCCCAAACCTCCGACATCCACTACCCTGAAGAGGTACTGGGCATCCACTACAGCCAGTAGTACCAAGGAGTGGGTGGACTTGTAGTTGAAGTACAGGGACCCAGAATTTGCTGGAGCCTGGATCACCACGTGCTTCCCATCAATGGCACCAACGCAATTTGGAAAGTTCCAGCGCTCCTGGAACCCAGCAGTGATGGCTCTCCAGTCCTCCGTCTGTGGTACCGGCATGGTCTCCTCAACCAGGGCGGTCCAGATGGCACCCGCAACCTCCTTCACGATGACAGCCACTGTTGTATGCCCGACCCGATAGCTGAATGCTATGGTCCTGTACGAGTCACCGGTTGCCAGGTACCTGAGAAAAAAGTAATATACAAGATTTAAAAAAAAAGGTTATATGCCACGCAGACACACACACCACAGACACACACATCACAGACACACACATCACAGACACACACACCACAGACACACACATCACAGACAGACACACACATCACAGACACACACATCACAGACACACAATTACACCACAGGCAGACACACATCACAGACACACACACCACAGACACACACATCACAGACACACATTTACACCACAGGCAGACACACACACACACACACACACACACACACACATCACAGACACACAATTACACCACAGGCACACACACACACACACACACACCACAGACACACACATCACAGACACACACACCACAGACACACACACCACAGACACACACACCACAGACACACACATCACAGACACACACACATCACAGACACACACACACCACAGACACACACACACACACACACACACACACACACACACACACACACACACACACACACACACACACACACACACACACACACACACACACACACACACACAGGGGAGCAATACTGCGTTTACCTAGCTATCTTAATTAATGTCATTCATCTGAACTAAATCACAGACTTCATTCATCCATTGCATGTATTCTCTCTCTTTATATACAGAGTCATATTAAATAAGTAGAAATACACAAAACGTACCGTAGGCAGATGGCGAGTCGCTCGGCGGGTCCGATTGACAAACGCAAACGGGTGTCTGCCTTTGCAATCAGTGGACCGACTTTTCCGAGCAACTCGTCGAACGCGTCTTTGCTCATCCTGAAGTACTGCTGAAACAGTACACCATCCAGGCGGAACTCTTGGACAAGAACGTGGTATTCCCCCCGTTGCAGACGTTTTCTGAGTATCGGATGTACCCAACAGCGACGCACTTTACGTGACCTACTGCGATACATTGAATAAACCAACGCTACCGTTGCTACAAAACCGGCATCCATTTTGGCAATAGTGAAGAAGAGCCGGGCTTTTTTTTGCTTTGTATGCCGGGGGCGGGCGGGAGATTCCTGATTGGTTGTTGGTCGCCTTGGGCGCGAGAAAGCGCCAAGCCTCGGACACGCCCAGCTTCAAGCTTTTCTGACGCCTGTAGTGTGTACGGGGCGTTACAGAGCACCTCCTCCAACACACATGAACGTGCACATGACGGCATACAAAGCAAAAAAAAGCCCGGCTCTTCTTCACTATTGCCAAAATGGATGCCGGTTTTGTAGCAACGGTAGCGTTGGTTTATTCAATGTATCGCAGTAGGCCACGTAAAGTGCGTCGCTGTTGGGTACATCCGATACTCAGAAAACGTCTGCAACGGGGGGAATACCACGTTCTTGTCCAAGAGCTCCGCCTGGATGGTGTACTGTTTCAGCAGTACTTCAGGATGAGCAAAGACGCGTTCGACAAGTTGCTCGGAAAAGTCGGTCCACTGATTGCAAAGGCAGACACCCGTTTGCGTTTGTCAATCGGACCCGCCGAGCGACTCGCCATCTGCCTATGGTACGTTTTGTGTATTTCTACTTATTTAATATGACTCTGTATATAAAGAAAGAGAATGCATGCAATGGATGAATGAAGTCTGTGATTTAGTTCAGATGAATGACATTAATTAAGATAGCTAGGTAAACGCAGTATTGCTCCCCTGTGTGTGTGGTGTGTGTGTGTGTGTGTGTGTGTGTGTGTGTCTGTGGTGTGTGTGTGTGTCTGTGGTGTGTGTGTCTGTGATGTGTGTGTCTGTGGTGTGTGTGTGTGTGTGTGTGTGTGTGTGTGTGTCTGCCTGTGGTGTAATTGTGTGTCTGTGATGTGTGTGTCTGTGGTGTGTGTGTCTGTGGTGTGTGTGTCTGTGATGTGTGTCTGCCTGTGGTGTAATTGTGTGTCTGTGATGTGTGTGTGTGTGTGTGTGTGTGTGTGTGTGTCTGCCTGTGGTGTAATTGTGTGTCTGTGATGTGTGTGTCTGTGGTGTGTGTGTGTGTGTGTGTGTGTGTGTCTGTGATGTGTGTGTCTGTGGTGTGTGTGTGTGTGTGTGTGTGTGTGTGTGTGTGTGTGTGTGTGTGTGTCTGTGGTGTGTGTGTCTGTGGTGTGTGTGTCTGTGATGTGTGTGTCTGCCTGTGGTGTAATTGTGTGTCTGTGATGTGTGTGTCTGTGATGTGTGTGTCTGTGGTGTGTGTGTGTGTGTGTGTGTGTGTGTGTGTGTGTGTGTGTGTGTGTGTGTGTGTGTGTGTGTGCCTGTGGTGTAATTGTGTGTCTGTGATGTGTGTGTCTGTGGTGTGTGTGTCTGTGATGTGTGTGTGTCTGTGGTGTGTGTGTGTGTGTGTGTGTGTGTGTGTGTGTGTGTGTGTGTGTGTGTGTCTGCCTGTGGTGTAATTGTGTGTCTGTGATGTGTGTGTCTGTGGTGTGTGTGTCTGTGATGTGTGTGTGTCTGTGGTGTGTGTGTGTGTGTGTGTGTGTGTGTGTGTGTGTGTGTGTGTGTGTGTGTGTGTGTGTGTGTCTGCCTGTGGTGTAATTGTGTGTCTGTGATGTGTGTGTCTGTGGTGTGTGTGTGTGTGTCTGTGATGTGTGTCTGCCTGTGGTGTAATTGTGTGTCTGTGATGTGTGTGTCTGTGATGTGTGTGTCTGTGGTGTGTGTGTGTGTGTCTGTGATGTGTGTGTCTGTGGTGTGTGTGTCTGTGATGTGTGTCTGCCTGTGGCGTAATTGTGTGTCTGTGATGTGTGTGTCTGTGATGTGTGTGTCTGTGGTGTGTGTGTGTCTGCGTGGCGTATAACCTTTTTTTTTTTTTAAATCTTGTACAGTATATTACTTTTTTCTCAGGTACCTGGCAACCGGTGACTCGTACAGGACCATAGCATTCAGCTATCGCAGGGGTGGCCAACCCGCGGCTCTCGAGCCGCATGCGGCTCTTTGCCTAGTTTCATGCGGCTCTTCAGTTCATATCGAATTGTGTGAGTTTGGGGGAGAGACACGGACTCCTGACAAGTGTTGCACGGTGTACCGATACTTGAAAGGTACCGCGATACCCTGCCGTTAAAAACGTTACGATTCCTCCGTTTCATTAGTATCAGTATTTTAAGAATGACGGGGAAAAGTACTCCGGTGAGAAAGCGCCGTTTTACTAAGAGCGGTGTGTGTTCAGCGCTCTGCTTCCACTCCCTGCACTGCAGCCGTGCCTGCAGTCCTTCCCCTCTCCAGCACGCTCTAAGTGCCTCCCCTCTCTCGTGCACGCGCTAGCTGCCAGAGCATGTGAGAAAACGAGAAGCATGGCTGCAACTGCTGCTGCGCCTCGGCTTGTTGACAAAAAAGACGCCAGAAGCGACATTTGGAAGTATTTGAGCTATATCTCTGACAGTGAGGGCAAGCCTACGGACACCACGAGGCCTGTCTGTGAGACATGTATTAATTTTATTTAATACGAATTCTTGTCATTTGTTTTATTTATTGTTCTCATTGTTTAAACGTTTGTGTTATGGTTATGGTGTGAAATAAAGCACAATAATTACATTTAAGACTGTTTCCCTTTTTTTAAGAAAAGTATCGAAAAATAATCGGAATCGCAATTCTTGACTTGGTATTGAAACCAAAATGTTGGTATCGTGACAAGACCTGCATACACGCGGTTTGATTGGCTAGCGCTTGTACTGGCGGGAATTAAAAAACGGGATTTGATTGGCTGACGCCAGCTTCGAGCAAGCATCGAGCCTCAAAAGTTGAACATTGTTGAACTTTTGACGCCGATAGACGCTCGCGAGGCTTGCAACGCCTTGCCATGCTACCCACAATGCAGTTCGGCGAATTTTGAAAATATCCTACGTCACCCCATTCAAATGAATGGGCGAAGCGTTGAAAGCCTTTTTTGACGCCTGTAGTGTGTACGGGCCGGGTTGGCTATATAGTTCAGGGAAATTGTAAACCATACAAAACAGATAATTACCTGTCCAAGAGAAAAAGAGCAACCACGACGTCAGATTTCAACTCGGTGTGTATGGGGGTTATTCCCTATTTGAGAGCATACTTTATTGATTTCCTTCACTCAAACCCTGTCATCGCACCAAAGACAAACTAAAGAGTAACCGCCCTTACGGGACGCTGTAATAAGTAAAGCGAACGCACCCGCAAGGACACCTGGCCTACTATTGGTTGAGGGATTTTGACAGGATTGTTGCACAAAAGTTTCGAGCGCGAACAGAATAAATCTGAGAGCAGAACAAATCTGTAAACAGCAATATATCTGAGTGCAAGCGTACAGTTTGAGCAGAAGCAGAGCAAATCTAAGTGCAAGCAGGCACTATTTGAGTGCGAGGACAGGGTTTGAGGGAAATAAATACATAAAGTATGCTCTCAAATTTAAATACCACGCTCTTGAATAAAGATAGAGAATAACCCCCATGTGTTCCATCAGTAGTCGCCATCGTTGAAAAGCAACTCCGATATTGGTTTGAATTCCCCTAGTTTCCACTTTGTTTTTGTTCCTAATTTGCTCCGTTATATTATTTATTTTACCACCAGTAGACGATGTTGAACCTAACCTGCCATGGTGAAAGTGGCCGCCTGTTGCTGGCGAGTCATTGAAGTACTGCTGCTGCATTGCACGCCCAATGACGGCACGCCCAATGAGGGCACGAGATACATTTGTGCGTGCACGAGATGGAAGGCTGACAGACAGGGCGGCAATCCGTAATACTGTAAAAAGTACAACCAATCCGTTTAGCCGGTATTACGGCTTCCACAGATGACGTTTTTTTATGGATTTTTTGTCAAAGCACTTCAGATATTCATTGCTATCGGGATGTTAAGAGCATTCCATGGAAGATAACAAAAAGTGTATCTCGAGCCGGTTTCTGAAACTTACCTACCCCACCTTTAAAACATTTAAGTTTAACACCCTACCCCTCCGTTTGCGCGTTCACGCGGAGGGTCCGCCATATTGAGGGCTGTTCCAAAGCAACGAGTGTGGAGGGGCAGGCCCGCCTTAACCTGCCATCAGGCCCTGGGGTTTTGTAGGCCCCCTATTTAAACAACAAATGAAAGTCATTTATAGCCTCGGCAGGCTCTGTGATCTCACTTCTCCACTCTGCTCTACGCGCGCCTGGTCCTCTCCTCCAGATGACTGACGTATCGGGCCTCCCTCATGTATTTGTCCGGTTGCCGTTGGCTCCCCTCCACGTAGCAAGTCCTCATCGTCCTCTCCATCTCCTCCAACAGATAATGTCCCTCCTGTCTGTTTTTCCTCTCCCGCTACTCCATCGCTATCAGAACCAGACGGCCTACTTGGCTCCGAGGCCTCGTGGCCGGCACCGCTACTGCTCAGTACAGAACTCATCTGTCCTTCCTCCTCATTCTGGCCTACAGGTTTAAAATAACCTGTAAGCTTCGGCATTTTTTGTAATAGCTGCTTGTCTCGAAACTCCTTTTCCCTCAACAATTTCCTTTCCCGAGCGCCACTCTCAAACTTTTTCTTCTCAAACTTTTTCTCCTAAACAACCTTCATCTGTCACTCAATCACTCGCAATTTGAATAAGTCACATGTGAAACATATTCTCATTCTGATTGGCTGTTAAGTGGTGCCCACTGACTGTTTCGGAGTCATCATGTTTGAGAAAAATCTCTGGAATCCATCGATCTGATTGATTAGCGGAGCAAATGATCAAAATACTACGGAGGGAAGATATTTTAGTTTGGATTACTGGTCTGGGGGAAGCTCGCGAGTGTGTGTGTTTGTGTATTTTTGCGTTTGTGTGTATTGTGTTTGTTTCCCGGGGAAAACACTCACGAGAAACACAGGCTGTTGTTATGCCTGCTGTGACGTCAAGTTACTCCGTTCTCCGCTTGTAATTATGCCGTTACAAGCTTCAACGTTGTATTTATCATCTGAATTTGCCGAAACAATTTTAATATTCTGAAAGCCAAGACTTTGTTTATTTGAAACCAGATGAAAACAAACTGTAACGGACCCTGCCGTGTTATCTATGATTACTATATGCCTTACATTCATAATGTCAGCCGGAGGGAGGGGGAGTGAGTGGCGAGTGAGAGCTGTCATCTTCCCTTTACAAGCTTCAAAAATGTATTTATCGTGTGATTTTGGAAATAAAAGTTTCATATTCTGAAAGCCAAGACTTTGTTTATTTAAATGTTTTTTAATTACATTACATTTTTTTTTAAAACTTTTTTATTGGCTCATGATACCCCTGATCTCCGTAGGCCCCTGGGCTTCAGCCCAGGTCAGCCCGTGCATTAAGGTGGCCCTGTGGAGGGGGAGTGGGCTATCAAGCCCTCAAACAGCGAGTCTGCAGCGGTGCTGACTTGAGACCGGTCTCTACCTGACCGGAGTCACGCTGTGTGTGTCCGTCAGGAAACACGCTGTTAACAAGTAGTTCCAGCAAACATCCACTGATGAATTGCGATGTTAACAACCTCATGATAACTTCATATGTTTTTAACTTAGGATCATACCTGTGTTTAGTCTAGAAAAAGGTAAATGTGTGCATTTTATTATAAAGTTGTGTATATTTACAGACCGTTGCAAAAACTAAGAAGCTTATAAACATCAGGTTTAAAACTAAAAGAGCTTTGAAACACAATGAAAGATGTTTGGAGTTTTATTTGAGTTATTAATTTAAACTTTTTGTCTAAGAGATGCTGATTTGAAACCGTTGTTACATACAGTTACGGCATTTCCTGTTTCTGCCGAAGAGAAGGGAGGCCGTCCCAAAGCTTGCTGCTGTATTTACTCCCTCCATCTGACAGGAGGGAGCCTTGTTGAGCTGCGAGTGTGGCTACAGACGGATTTCACTCCATCACGTGTTGTACTTTTTACAGTATTACGGCTTCCAGAGATGGAATTTTTTTATGGATTTTTTGTCAAAGCACTTAAGATATTCATTGCTATCAGGATGTTAAGAGCATTCCATGGAATATAACAAAAAGTGTATCTCGAGCCGGTTTCTGAAACTTACCTACCCCACCTTTAAGTATTACTTTTTTTCTTGTTTGTGTTATTTTTATTTCTTTCCCCGGTTGATTATGTGTTTGTGTAATGTATTAAATTGCTGAAAGAAAAAAATCCAACAGAAGAGTTTGTTGTTGTTTCTGGTGAAACACAAGTTACTGTTTTATGTGTAGGATGATATAAAGCAGACTGCAAGAGCTAGCTTACACCAATTATATATATCTTTATATATATAAAAATGTGGCTTTTGCCCAGGGCCGGCCCTAGACTTTTGGGGGCCCAAAGCGAGCTTTGGCTTGCGCGTTCTCACTACACACAACACGGAACCAACTTTTGTCTTATGATGTTAGCATAAGCACACATATTGTATAAATAAGCATGTAAACACCGTGGACCTAACCTCCTTTAGGGGGGTCCTCACCTTCTCTAAGGGGGTCCTCACCTCCTCTAGGGGGGTCCTCACCTCCTCTAGGGGGGTCTGGGGGCATGCTCCCCCGGGAAGATTATTATATTTTTCTCAGAAATACTGTCACATAACATTCATATATTTCAGTGCTATGTTGATGATTAGCTAAGCTAACTATGAAACACTTTAACTGACAGGACTCAGGATCAACTGTGTACTGTAAGGTAGCTTACACTCTTAGCCCGGCTTAGTTGACTTTACTAGAAATTTGCATGCAAACCCGTTGCCTTTAACCACTTAAGTTTTTACACATGCAAGAAACTTAACAGGTTACGTTTTTACACAAGCAAGAAACTTAACAGGTTACGTTTTTACACAAGCACAAAACAGGTTAAGTTGTATACACGTAGAACTTTAAGTAGACTTATCTTAGTTTACATTTGTAGTCTTATCTCAAAATCATTAGTTCACATAAATGATGTCTTAGTTGTATGAAATAACTTGTTTAAGTTAAATATAATAAATAACATTATTTATCAATGCTTAATATCATGTGTTAATATAACAAATGTCTTTTAATAAAATTAATTGTACCATTTTGATTTGGGGATTGCATTTATACATTGTTTTACCAGAATTGTATGGAAGGGAAAACATGAAACAATACATTTAAATATTCCAATGTTTTTATTGACAAAAATAACCTTGTCAACCAGAAGGCAAGCAAAGACAGGAATTAGAACCCACAACATTTAACAATATGTGTGTGAAAAATCACACACCTGACAGTGAAAGGTCAGCGAACAGTGCTGAACATTATGATATCACTGGTAGCAGCTGAACAGCAGTAACAAGTGTCATTGCATTTCTTTACATTGTAAGCTGGTTCTTCAATGTTTGCAACCTTGGCTTTAATTCATCTTGGCCCAACGTGAGAAGAACCTTTTGGATGAACTGGAATGTGAGCATCATAGTCTTGGGGTAGTTGAGATGCAGTGCGTATGTAAGACCAAACAGAAATCGCTTTTGGCAGGTCTTGGATGTTGTCGATCACAACTTGTCCCTCAAGGATGATGATCTTCAGCGAGGCTGGACTGCGATGCAGGGAAGATGAGGGACTAGCACCTTCATGCTCAACCAGGAGGATCCCAATTTCAATGTCGCGGAACGAGTCTTCATCATCAGTGTCTTGAAACGACAGCAACATAAGAGCACAATCAGGACATGTTTCATTAAATAACCATGAATAATGCACTATAGTCATAAGAGAGTCAGACACATGAGGGAAGGTGTGAGTTGGTTCTGCTGGAATAGAGCACAAACAGATCACTCAAAGAGGTTGGAAAGAGCTGTTGCTATTAGTGCTGACCGAGAAATCATATTTCCGTTGTCATCGCAATATGAACATGCGTGATAAAAAAAATAGCAATAAACAATTAATAAGAAATGATTTAATTTAGGGATGGTATGGAAACCCAATATTAAACGTAACCCACAGCAGCAGTGGAAGGAGGACAGAATAAATGATACTGACAGATGTCTGTGTTCTTCATTCTTTCAAAACTTGCCTCAGTATAATGCTGTGAGGAATATTCAGATTCTTTATTGACATTTTAGATTTTTTTTCAAGTGAGATATTAATGTATATAATGACTGATGCTGGTGTAACCGTTATACTGTTGCTGCTCTAGAATCACTACAGGTACAGCTGCTAGAGGAGGGGCTGCTTTGTCTCAGCCAGCAGCACATTTTATAAGATCTGCCACATTTAAAAACAAGTGGCAAACTAACCTACACAGTTAAGACCATATAAGCAGCTTTTGTTTTGTCTTGTTTGTAACAATTTCACCAATATTTATCGGCCAGAACTAATCGTACTAGTGATAAGTGGAACAATCTTAATCTGTAATTGTATAAAACTACGCTCACAGGGTTTACCAGGGACAGGAACTAACAAATAATGGTGCTTTTAAATACTCTGAGAAGGTAAGAGGTTACTTACAGACAGAGGCGCGGGAAGGTATTTTGAGTGGGGGTGCTGAGGTGCTGGACTCCAGTGAACACTATTACGGGCACTATAGAGCACACACAAAAGCACTCCCCACACGCAAACACACAGTACACCCGCGACTGTTACAATGAAGGCTCGATAATCAGCTCACTGCATATAGGCAGGGGAAAAGTGCTATTTTAATAAGAGTGGGGAGCGGACCTCACCTCCTCTAGGGGGGTCCGGGGGGATGCCCCCCCGGGAAGATTTTTTTTTTTCAATATTGAAGTTAAAAGCATCAATCTGGTGCACTTTGAGAGCAACATTAAGAGATCTATGGATACATCTCTCAACACCCAGATGAAACACAACTGTAAGCAGATGTTCTTTTTCTTTATGGATATTTTACAAATCACTCCCCTTTCAAACTGTATTCTTGTTTTACTGCCATATAGTATTTCATAACTGCTTTTCCTTTATTCTCTTATTTTTTTTATAACTATAATGATCATATGAAAGTGTGCCGCGGAAATAATCTTTTGAATAATTTGTGACCAAACCGTTTGAGACCCACTGAGATAACTTAGACTAAAGTTAACTATCTAAACACTCAGAGAGTCCTTTAGCTCACCTGAGCCTCTCAGTCTGAGAGGAGAGCTCTCCTCCAGCTTGTTGTGGAACCAACAACAGCTCCGTATGTCCGTTAGTGCAGCTAGCTAACTGCTAACCAGATGCTAACAACACGGTCCCTGCTGCTGGCACCGGTCCCTCTCTCTCTCTCACACACTAAATGCGCTATTTCCACACACACACACACACACACACACACACACACACACACACACACACACACACACACACACACACACACACACACACACACACACAGCCGAGCTTGAATGACACAAGCACACTTTTATTTCCATCATGCAACTCTCTGATTGGTCTGGTGTCTTGCCTCTGTTGCATTCACTGAACACGGGAAATTACAGTCCTGCCGTCCTCTCTAGTGTCATGATGAGGTTCACGTAAAACACGGTTAATGTATTATATTATTGAGGTAGAATTGTCCGGTGCTACAGAAAAAACATGCGGGGCAGGCCAAAATATTATTTTACCAACAATGTGGAATTGATTGGCTACATATTACACAGATTATGCACAGCGGGAGCAGCAATAACCGTCAAATAATAATTCAGACAGGGGAGCTCCGCACCCCCTGCCTGCCGCTAGGGGGTGCTGCAGCGCCCTTCCCGCGCCCATGCGTACAGAGCCTGCTTTGTAGAAGTCTGTGGGGTGTTGGCAGATGGGGTCGGAGTAGTGGTAGTAGTGGCCCTCCCAGGTGTGGTTGTTATCGTGGAAGATGAAGTGGCGGGTGAGGAAGAGCACCTCGGGCGCACCTCACAGCGCTGGCTCACCCACTCACCGTACAGCCCCGCGCGGGGCCAGGATGAGGGGGTGCAGCTCGTCGGAGCGGAAGATAATCCGGCAGGTGTAACCGGTCTGGTTTGACGCCACATGTGGTCTCTGCGTTGTGTATGCGTTGTGTAAATGAGAACGACTTCCTTCTTGCCAAACGGGATTTATTCTCTGTGCAAAACAGAATATAACAATTAGAGCAGGAAATCGCTTCATCAGCTTTCTAGCTTCACACTTCTCCTCAGTGCAGCCTGAAGCTAACTCAGGAAAGTATACATAACAAACAATACAATTTACAGTTACAAACACAAAAAGAATACCCACATACCTTTGCAAAACAGAATATAACAATTAGAGCAGGAAATCGCTTCATCAGCTTTCTAGCTTCACACCTTCAGTGGAAGAAAACACCCACATGTTATGTTAGCATATAGCTAAACTTTAGAAAGCTCGCAAACAGTTTGAAGCGCTGCACATTATATAAACTAGTCACACACGGCAAAATATAAATATTAACTGCAAATAGGTTTGGCTTGTGTGAAGTGTAACATGTGATTGGTCAGGGCCATGTCAAGGGAAGCCAGAGGCGGCTGGCTTCCCTTGCCTCACAATCCAATCAAATCGCATCAACTTGGTGTTGCAGTGACGCGTCCTAAAACCCGGAAGTAAGCTGCGCTCGGATTCCCTCGACAAAAAAGCAATCAGATTTCTCCATAGGATTTTGGAAAATAGCTCGAAATAAGGTCAGTGGAAAACGAACCTGTTAGATAAATGCACGTTGTGTTCAGTCGGATAATATCCACATGTCTACCCTACTTTTATTATTTTCGAATCATAAATCTAATCGATAGAAGATAGATAGCGTCACTGCACCACTCTCACCGCCGTTAGAAAGTAGCAAGCAACTGAAACAAGTGCAATTATGGAGGGTGGAGATTTGGAGTATTTCATCAAAAATAATTGTACTAAACTTCCGCTACAGCAGCAACAACAAATACAATGTGATGACAGGCCAATGCCCAAACTGGAGCTGTGTACAGCGAGGAACAAAGGAGCGAATCGGACGTAAAACGTTAAAGGTCTCCTGATTTAGTTTGTGAATGAATGCTTATTAGAGTTTCGGCTGGAGAGTGCGTGCGGACCTGTCGGTTAGATAACAGGCGTGTGTAATTCCTGCATCTGTATGATACAAATGTGTGTAAAATGATACCGGGTGCTGTAATCACTCATCTGGTTACGTTATTTACATTGACCACCACACCCCCGACCCAAAAGAAAGGACGTATTATTGGCTTCCCCTAATCTTTTTCCCACGCCACGCTACTGCATTCCGTGGGGGGCGCACCGAGCCTCAGTCTGCGTGCCTGTGGCAGCCACGGATGTCTCAAAAAATCTCCGGCATTTAGAGAAAAAAAACTGCGTTTTTTTTTTGCCGTGTTCGGTACAGTCTCGGATACCTCGCAAGTCTATATCCGGGTCACCAATGTAGTGCCGAGAGATAGGGAGTCGGAGGCGGTGCAATGAAGGTACAAAGCTGGCTTTATTGAGCATCAGAAATGCACATCTTGTCGGGTCGGAGCCCGGGAAGAGAAGAGAAAGCGAAAGGAAGGAGGACACAGTATATACCCCGGAGGTACAGTAAGCAATAGTGTCCGTGCAGAACAATACCCCCAGCCTGTAGTTCCTAGATTGAATTATGTAACCACAAGATGGTGTTTTGTATTTGCAAACCACACTGTGTTTGTTAGTGAATCATAAGGCATTTGTAAAACTTGTTTAGTTTGTTTGTGGGGTTATGGCAGGAAATAAGCTCCATACAATCACCGCTAAATGCACTTTAATACAGGGGTATCTTCTCTTGCACTGTATGTAGCTCTTGTATCTTCAATCAATCAATCAATCAATGTTTATTTATATAGCCCAATATCACAAATGTTACATTTGTCTCAGTGGTCTTCACAGTGTGTACAGAATATCAGTATGACAATACGACACCCTCTGTCCTTAGACCCTCACATCGTACAAGGAAAAACTTCCAAAGAAAACCCAGTTTAAAGGGAAAAATGGGATAAACCTCAGGGAGAGCAACAGAGGAGGGATCCCTCTCCCAGAACGGACAGATGTGCAATAGATGCCGTGTGTAAATTGAAAAGATAATACATTTGCAACATAGGTAGTCCAAATGTTTGGAAATGCATGTGTGTATAATAGGAAGATGAATCCACGAGGATATCCATCCAGGACCACAGCCACGGCTCAAGATCCAGCGCTCGCGATCCAGGACACAGGACCGCAGGATCATCCATGACTCCGGATCCCAGCGTATATAGACACCAAAGACATTTGGGGAAGCTGGGTTAATCGGAACATGAGAGTATACAGGTATAGACAGAGAGAAGGAAGAAGTAAGATGTCCCCCGACAAACTAAGCCTATATCAGCAAAACTAGGGGCTGAATCTAATCAGCCCTAACTATAAGCTTTATCAAAAAGGAAGGTCTTAAGCGCACTCTTAAAAACGGATAGGGTGTCTGCCGCCCGAACACAAACTGGAAGCTGATTCCACAAATGTGGAGCTTGATAAGAAAAGGCTCTGGCTCCCATTGTACTTTTAGAGATTCTAGGAACAACCAACAACCCTGCATTCTTGGAACGCAATGCCCTAGTAGGACAGTAGGGTATAATGAGTTCTTTAAGGTAAGATGGCGCCTGCCCATTAAGGGCTTTGTAGGCGAGAAGAAGAATTTTAAATTCTATCCTGTGTTCTATAGGGAGCCAGTGTAGAGCCAGAACAGGAGTAATGTGGTCCCTTTTCCTAACTCTGGATAGTACACGAGCTGCAGCATTTTGAATCAGCTGAAGCGACTTGACTGACTTCTTGGTACTGCCTGATAATAAAGAGTTACAATAATCCAGCCTATAAGTAACAAATGCATGGACTAGTTTCTCTGCATCGTTTTGAGGCAAGATATGCCTGATTTTTGCAATGTTACGTAGATGGAAGTAGGCGGTCCTTGAAATTGATTTTATGTGGGCGTTAAAGGATAAATCCTGATCAAATATAACACCAAGATTCCTTATAGTCTCACTGGAGGCCAAATTAATGCCATCCATAGTTAGTATATCTTTAGATAATTTGTTTCGTAGATTCTTCGGGGCCAAGTACAATAACTTCAGTTTTGGTCGTGTTTAACATCAAAAAGTTTAAGGTCATCCACGTTTTTAAGTCCTTAAGGCAGTCTTGAATTTTATTTAGATGATTAATTTCATCAGGCTTGATTGATAAATATAGTTGAGTATCATCCGCATAACAATGAAAGTTTACAGAATGATTCCTTATAATATTGCCTAACGGAAGCATATATAATGTGAACAAAATAGGTCCGAGCACTGAGCCCTGTGGCACTCCATGGCTAACTTTGGTTTGCGTGGAAGATTCATCGTTAACACATACAAACTGAGAGCGTTCAGATAGATAGGACCTAAACCAGCCTAAAGCAGTTCCCTGTATGCCAACTAAGTGCTCTAGTCTTTGCAATAGGATATCATGGTCGATAGTATCAAATGCAGCACTGAGATCGAGCAAAACAAGAATAGAGACAAGTCCCTTGTCTGAGGCTATTAGAATATCATTTGTGACTTTAACCAGAGCTGTCTCTGTGCTATGATGTGTTCTAAAGCCAGACTGAAAATCTTCAAATAAATCATTGTTTTTTAAGTAATCACACAACTGTTTTGCGACCGCTTTCTCAAGAATTTTTGAGAGGAACGGAAGATTAGAAATAGGTCTATAGTTGGCTAAAACCTCTGGATCGAGGTTGTGCTTTTTAAGAAGCGGTTTTATCACTGCTACTTTGAATGATTGTGGAACATAGCCTGATAATAAAGACATATTCATAATATTTAATAAAGAAGTGCTAATTAATGGAAAAACTTCCTTCAACAGCTTAGTTGGAATTGGGTCTAACATGCACGTTGATGGTTTAGAAGAGAGAATCATTGAATGTAATTGTTCAAGGTTAATGGCTGAAAAGCATTCTAGTTTACTATCTAGTGTAATATTAGAACTTACGTTTCCGGGAGCTGTTGATAACACTATACTGGTCAAAGGTAAGAGGTCATTAATTTTGTTTCTAAGAGTAACAATTTTATCGTTAAAAAAGCACATAAAATAATTACTACTGAGTGCTATGGGAATAGAAGGCTCAATGGAGCTGTGGCTCTCTGTCAGCCTGGCTACAGTGCTGAAAAGAAATCTTGCATTATTCTTATTCTCATCTATTAATGAAGAGTAGTAGGCTGCTCTCGCTTTACGCAGTGCTTTCTTATATTCATTGAGAGTAATATGCCAAATCAAACGAGATTCTTCAAGTTTAGTGGAACGCCATATCCTTTCAAGTTGTCTAGACTTTTGCTTTATTTTGCGGGTTTCGGCATTATGCCATGGAGCTAATCTATGTTGTTTTATTTTCTTCTTTTTCAAAGGAGCAACAGAGTCTAATTTTATTCGCAGCGCATCTATAGCACTATCAACAACATGATCAATTTGGGGTGGTGTACATTTTGTATAAGTTTCCTCCCCTACATGCAGACATGCTATCGAGTTAAGTATTGGTGGAATCTCTTCCTTAAATGTGGCTATAGCACTAACAGATAGGTTTCTGCTGCAAGAGCCTTTGACTAATGCTTTGTAGTCTCGTAATAGTACTTCAAAAGTTACTAAGAAATGGTCGGATAAAGCAGGATTATGCGGTTCGACTAATAGTTGCTCAATTTCAATACCATAAGTCAGAACAAGGTCGAGAGTGTGATTATAGCAGTGGGTTGGTTTATTAACACTCTGACAGAAACCAACAGAATCTAATATAGAGTTAAATGCAACAGTAAGGCTATTTTTATCATCGTCAACATGAATATTAAAGTCACCTACGATAATTACTTTATCTGTTTTAAGAACCAAAGTTGATAAAAACTCAGAGAATTCTGATAAGAATTCTGAATAAGGACCTGGTGCACGATACACTGTAACAAATAAGATTGGCTGCAAAGTTTTCCAGGTCGGATGCGTAAGACTAAAAACAAGGCTTTCAAAGGAGGTATAATTTAATTTTGGTTTAGTATTGATAAGTAAACTTGAGTCAAAGATTGCTGCAACTCCACCTCCTCGGCCCGTGCCTCGAGCAATATGAGTGTTGACATGGCTGGGTGGAGTGGCCTCATTTATGCTGACATATTCTTCATGTCTCAACCAAGTTTCAGTGAGACAGCATATATCAATATTATAATCTGATATTAAATCATTTACCAATATTGCTTTAGATGCTAGAGATCTTATGTTTAAGAGACCACATTTAATCTTCCTGTTTTGTTGCACTGTAGTAGTTGTTACATTTACTTTTATTAGATTATTATGTATGACACCTCTATTAGGTTTTACCTTAAATTGTCCTTGGGCAGACACACACACCGCTAATATTGGGTATTTTATTGGGTTCGGGATTCCTATGGATGACTGCCTAGGAGAGAGCGCAGAGAAGCGTGTAAGACTTCTCTTGTACTTTATATGTTGTTGCTGCTGTATTGTATTACCATGTCATAAATACTTGTGTATGCTGCTCTTGCTCTTTTGCACTTTTTGCATATCGTGTATTTTGTTTTTGCTATGTTTGTAAAATGTAATTTTCTTAAATGTTTTATGTGAGGGACTGCAGATGGAAATTAGCTCAATTAGCTGGCACTGTTACGCTTGACACATACAGTGGGGCAAAAAAGTATTTAGTCAGCCACCAAAGTTCATCTCAATACTTTGTTATATACCCTTTGTTGGCAATGACAGAGGTCAAACGTTTTCTGTAAGTCTTCACAAGGTTTTCACACACTGTTGCTGGTATTTTGGCCCATTCCTCCATGCAGATCTCCTCTAGAGCAGTGATGTTTTGGGGCTGTCGCTGGGCAACACAGACTTTCAACTCCCTCCAAAGATTTTCTATGGGGTTGAGATCTGGAGACTGGCTAGGCCACTCCAGGACCATGAAATGCTTCTTACGAAGTTACTCCTTTGTTGCCTGGGCGGTGTGTTTGGGATCATTGTCATGCTGAAAGACCCAGCCACGTTTCATCTTCAATGCCCTTGCTGATGGAAGGAGGTTGTCACTCAAAATCTCACGATACATGGCCACATTCATTCTTTCCTTTACACGGATCAGTCGTCCTGGTCCCTTTGCAGAAAAACAGCCCCAAAGCATGATGTTTCCATCCCCATGTTTCACAGTAGGTATGGTGTTCTTTGGATGCAACTCAGCATTCTTTCTCCTCCAAACACGTCTAGTTGAGTTTTTACCAAAAAGTTCTATTTTGGTTTAATCTGACCATATTACATTCTCCCAATCCTCTTCTGGATCATCTAAATGCTCTCTAGCAAACTTCAAACGGGCCTGGACATGTACTGGCTTAAGCAGGGGGACACGTCTGGCACTGCAGGATTTGAGTCCCTGGCGGCGTAGTGTGTTACTGATGGTAGCCTTTGTTACTTTGGTCCCAGCTCTCTGTAGGTCATTGACTAGGTCCCCCCGTGTGGTTCTGGGATTTTTTCTCACCGTTCTTGTGATCATTTTGACCACACGGGGTGAGATCTTGCGTGGAGCCCCAGATCGAGGGAGATTATCAGTGGTCTTGTATGTCTTCCATTTTCTAATAATTGCTCCCACAGTTGATTTCTTCACACCAAGCTGCTTACCTATTGCAGATTCAGTCTTCCCAGCCTGGTGCAGGTCTACAATTTTGTTTCTGGTGTCCTTTGACAGCTCTTTGGTCTTGGCCATAGTGGAGTTTGGAGTGTGACTGTTTGAGGTTGTGGACAGGTGTCTTTTATACTGATAACGAGTTCAAACAGGTGCCATTAATACAGTTAACAAGTGGAGGACAGAGGAGGCTCTTAAAGAAGAAGTTACAGGTCTGTGAGAGCCAGAAATCTTGTTTGTTTGTAGGTGACCAAATACTTATTTTACTGAGGAATTTACCAATTAATTCATTAAAAATCTACAATGTGATTTCCTGGATTCTTTCCCCCCATTCTGTCTCTCATAGTTGAAGTGTACCTAGGATGAAAATTACAGGCCTCTCTCATCTTTTTAAGTGGGAGAACTTGCACAATTGGTGGCTGACTAAATACTTTTTTGCCCCACTGTACCTGCCAACCCTACCGATTTGGGCGGTAGTCTGCCGCTTTTGACATGTTTCTACCGCCTACCGACTTAGCTGGCTTTCCCTACCGATTTTCAATCTTCCCAAACTATAGCAAATAAAAATGACACTACATAGACACTGGACTCGACTTTTGGCGGACACCGTTTGCAGCGTGTCTGTGATCCCATCATAAAAACAGTCCTCTGTGTTTCTGACGGAGAAACAACGTGCAGAACGAGGGTAACGCTACCTTTCCTCTGCACCCCCGGGGATGATGGGTAAGCGAACAGAGTCGAGGCATTTGAGTCCTGCAGGATTTCCCTGTTAGTATCAGAGTCTCGAAAACACATGTTGGCGACTGAAAGACATCCAGTGTTTGGTCTTTTCCTGAAGCATCCTTCACCTACAGTGTCTCAGCTGAAAGAGGACCACAAAATATAATACAATTTTGAGATTTGGGGATATTTATCTCCCATTCTTTCACTTTTTCTGACATTTTCAACACCAAACATGTCGTTAATGTCTCTGTTTAGTGAACTACAGCAATCTGAAATCCTGTACATTATTTATATCACACTTTATCAGTAGAAAAATGCAGGAAATTACTTTTTTAATGCAGTATTTTCTGATTTGTGGCGCAACACAAAGATATTTCGCTCTGTGCAAACCTTTGACTCTAATATTTCAACAACATGAGACAAGAATATGAACCTGGCTTTATCCAATGTTCACACAAGACAAGAGTTCTACATCCTGACCATAGATCCTGACACATCCTTCCAGTGCTTCTTAAAGTGTGGTCCGTGTATGGGATTAGTTTTGTATCATAAAGATAAAGCAACACTTTCTCAGAATAAAGCAAAACTATGAATTTAAAAGAAAAAAAACTGAGTCAAGCAAAATAAAATAAATTTCAATAATAAACTATAAGTTGCAAACAAATCATTTGTGTAATCATGTAAACTATAAGTCTTTTCTCTTTGTTTTAACATAGGTTTTTGTTTGCAGTTCTTGTTTCTTCTTTCTCAATGATCAGACTTTTGCTCTCGCTGCAGCTCTTCTCGTTTACGCTCCGTCATTTTTTGTTTTCGATTTTGACACAAACATCCCAGGTGGGCGGGACTTTCAGCGGTGCGTCCCCATTGGCTACTCAGTTTTTGAGTGACAGCCCACTACACCACAGATCATACAGTGCAACTCATGCAGTAAACTCCGGAGTACACTCGGCCACGTTAGTGTCGGTGTCTCCTTGGGAGTTTCATGAACATATCGGACTTATTTTATGGATTGCTGTGCATTAGACTTGTGTTGTGTAGTTTATACTTTATTCCAACTTTAAATATTGTAATACCTGAACACACTGCTGCTGTTAAATAATTCCCCAATTTGGGATTGATAAAGTGTCTGTCTATTTATTTTATAGATTAAAAAAACACATCTATCTATTTTCAAGCTAAAGGTGATATAAACTGTATACTATTATTTTTTCAAAGACATGTTACATTTCAAAATGTTTAGGACAAACAATTAAAGACTGCTTTAATTTAACAAATTCTGCAATATAAAAGTGGCAGATTTGCTTTATTAAACAGACCAGACCTAGGCTGCATACCAACACAATTAGGAACATGCTCACATCTTACTATGTTGGTCTGAAGAGCTGAAGCATTCATCACAATGGATACAAACGGTGTTGTTTCATTCTATATGCTGTGAGAAAATGATATACATTTAGCATTAAAAATTAGACATACTATTCCTGAGGAAGATATGAATAATCAACAGATTTGAATGGAATCTCTAACATTTTCATGTAGAATAAAGACAAAAGAGTGATTATACAAATTACATTTATTTAAATTTGAACCAGAAGATGAAGTCTCAAACAATGTTTTAAATAAAAGGACATAAAACAAAAAGGTGGATAATAATAATAACATCTATTAAATATATATGTAAAGACATTTGGTCAAATGAAATTACACTGATAACAGCAACGCCCAGCGTGGATGAAGCTGGTGCAGGTCTTTCTTCATGCCCCCCCTCCGTGCTGTCCCCTCAGAGGAAGTGGGGAAACGGGATAAGACTCAGGACACCACGCTGTCTCAATGATCCACACTGTTAATATGAGAGGGAAATGTTTTAGGAAATGAAAAATATGAAGTTAACAAATAAAACACAGCTCAGGGGCAGTCGTGGACGGTAGGTTTTCCTACAAAGTTAACTCAGCCTCCATTGATTTCCATATCAAATTAGCGTGTTAATAAAATAAGCTTATACTTGCATATCTAAACAGAATCATGAAAGCCTGTTGGTAGAGTCAGGCACACGAGTCCGTTTGAGTGTGTGCGCCGGTGTCTGAATGCTCACTATGGGCATAGATATGTCTCATAATTATTTGTGAACATAAAAATAATTTGTGTGTAAATATGTGATTTGTAAATCCATCCACAAATGCATTTAAAAGATTTGCAAACTCACAAATAAATTTGCAAGTGTAAAACGGATCTGCAAATACGCTAAATATTTTCACAAATAAAAAAAAGATCTGTGAATATCTCTTTAACATTTACAACTTTCGATCCGGCATTTGTGAATCCATTTTGTATTTGTCGACCAAAAATGTGCTTGCGGATCTCAAATCTCTGCTCGTGGATCTCACATTTCTGCTTGTTGATCGTCTTTTTACACACGGAATTTTGAGACAGATTTTCCGCCGGTCTCGGCTAAAATCTATTCGTGTCACTCGCTTATTACGGAAACCACGTGATGGCCTGCTGATGATGACATTTCCGCATGATTTCAAAGTAAGAGCATGATGGTTTGTTTAATGCTCTGTTTTTATATTATAATGAACAGCGGAACGTTAGATGCATTCTTTATCTTTATCTTTATTCTTTATCGACCTCAAATCCTCTATGGGGGTCCAGGGGCATGCCCCCCGGTAAGATTTTATTTTTTATTTTGGAGTTAAATGCATCAATCTGGTGCATTTTGAGGGGAAAATAAAGAGACTAGATCTATGGAAATACCTATATTAAACAGAACTGTATACATTTCAATAATCATAAAATCATAGCCATAACCAATAACCAGCCTGTCCTCCTACAAAAAACGACCATATAGGTCGATTGTTCAGCAGCTAAATACGACCCAGAGTCACGTTTTAAAGTGTAGCCCCTCTAGTGGTCGTGTAAGAAACAACATGCTCCTGTCGATTGCAAACGCTCCGGAGGGTCGTTTATTCACAAATAACCCTCTCTGGAAAATCCTAAATTGTGGAATAGTTTGGAATAGATTTCTAGCGAGAAGTGTATATTGTACTTTTATAATCCACGTCCAGTGGATGTGTAGGATCTACAGTTTGATAGATATACGAAGATGAGTTGAGGTCTCGCCAGGAGAACGTGTACTGTATATGGGGCAACTTCCATGTAAAGTTAGCGTGGGTGAAAACAGTATTTCCGGTCTCGAAGTTTTCATAATAAAACCGGAAGTATTCCCCACACTGTCAAATGATTACACAGTGATATCTCCATTACTCATCCACTAAAAAACATCAGTTTATCCTTGTTAATTACACAATATTGATTGGTTTAAATTGTGTACAATGCTTTTGTGTTTTTAACCTTCGATTCGGAGAAACAAATTGTTTTTTCGGAGTTTAGACACTACAGAGTTTCCGAAGACACTACACTACCCAGAATCCCCAGCTATCGTTTGGGACTACAACATCCGCCTTGCTTTACAAACCCCGTGATTAGCCCTCAAGCTCTGTGATTGGATATTGGAGTGGCAGTGCGACAATGTTCACAACAGCTCTTTGAAATGGAATGGAACCACGCCAGACTATCCAAAACTGGACTTGGACGGGTCCAGCCCGGCCCTCCCCCCCAGAATTACACTTGCTGGCTATTGTGTGTTTCGCAACATGTTCTATGTCACGTCTCTACTGGGAAATGTAGTTTTAAAAGACGTTTTCGTATTTCCCACAATTAGAAGTTGCCAGTATTAAACTGTATACATCCCTGGAGGTTTAGGGGATACGAAACACATTGGTGTTATCAAATTTAAAACATATAATTAATACATGGGTGAAAATTGCTTGTGTCCATAATGGGCAGCATTAATACCACATGATAGCTGGTCTTATGTCTGTGACCCCTCCTGTTGTTCATTGATAAGCCTGAAACATGCACTTGTCAAGGTTCAGATGCACATTTAGCAAATATGGCAGTAGCCATCGATCATCTTAAGATAAGATACTTTATTGATCCCAAGTTGGGAAATGTTTTTGTTACAGCAGCATGTACTACTTTGTTCTACTCCACTACAATTCAGAGGTTAACCTGGTATTTTTACTCTACTACATTTATTTTTGTTACTTTGCAGATTCTGATTAATTATGTGAAATATAAACAACCCTTAAATCAGACTTTAGTTACACCTGAGTAAAATTCTGTTACGGTGTGTGAAGCAGGTAGGACCCAAATGCAGATTAAAGTAAAAAGAATTCCTTTATTTCAAGGCTATATATACACAGACAGAACACTCACCGAGGACAAGCCAAATCACAAGACAACCCAACAAAGAGAGACAGAAAACACAGAACTTAAATACACCCAGAACTAATCACATAAACACGAGACAGGTGAGGAGGGAGGAGAAAACACATAGGTACCAGGTGAACACACCTGATGGGGTAATGTTAGGAGATTTGGTAGACAACTTGTCCACTTTCTTAAATCTCCTCGCGTTCCTACAAGCCGTTATCTTACAGGAAGGAAACCCAGAACCTACAAGTAACCGTTTAACAATAATCCACTTTAATGGTAATATGCAATGCAATACAAGATGGGGCATGCAGAGGTAACTGGGCCAACTGGGCCAATGGCTGACAGCGGATGAGTTGGCATGGTCGATTAGAAGTGAGGAGGCCGGGGTCACGGCTTGAGAAAACCAGAGGAGGAGAAAAGGAGAACGGGAATGAGTGAGTTTGCACATAAACACACTTATTCACAAAACGCACATTTAAAGCATAAATACGTAAAGACAGAAAGATTTATTAAATTAAAAATAGCAGTAAACTATTAGAGTAAAATGAGAACACACTGAGGGTTCAGAATACAACCATATTCTTCAATCTTTTCATCAGGTTAACATAATATTCTTTGACATTTTTATTCACGTGTGAATAAAGTAGTGGGATAGTTTTAGGAACCACTCTATAAGACAAATCTTTATCTGTATGGATAATGTTAAAGGGAGAGCTGGTGCCAAGCCAGATATAGTATTCCAATCTAAATAATTGATTTCACCATTGTAGCATAGTTATTACCATGGGAAATATGAAATGACTTCTGTTTTTAAATCCTTGATAAAGGAGGGAGGAATGGTTGCATGTTCGGACATCCAGGGTTCCACACACTGCTAAAGAGTTTAACATTGGTTTTTAGGTGGACCAGAATTGATGACATGTGGTTGTTATACCATTGTTATCGTGAACAAAACATAAATAAGGACATAGTATCTGCTTGAAGATGAATGGATTTCATATCCTAGAGGGGATTAGTTATTGTGAAGACTCCACAAGGTATCTACTAATGTATTGTAAAGAACTTGAATTGACTTGATAAATAAGTGAAGATAAGAAGATGTATGGACCATAAATTAGTCAATTGGTAAATAAAAATAGCGGAAAAGAGGGGAACTATTAAAGGGAAGTGAAAAATCAGTCTAATACACACTGATACAAAAAAAGGGGGGGGGGCATGAAGGAAGTATGCACTGGATTTTTTATTCGTGTGTGAATTTGGTAGTGTTTTAATTTGTTACAGTATTGATCAGTTCAAAGGGAGAGTTTTAGTAACAGCTCTATAAGATCAGATAAATATTTATTTATATAGGTCATGTTGAAGGGAAAGCTGGTTCTAAACAAAATATAGTATTTCAATTTGAGGTACTGGTTTCATGTTCAGACACCCAGAGTTCCACGCACTGTGAAAGAGGGTAACATTGTTCTTTAAGTGCACCAGAATTGAAGATAAATTGATAGAATGAGTTATGGAATAAATAGCAGATCTTTACAGATCCTAGTAATGTTTTGACACAAGATAGTGAGGTACACATGTTTCTGAAATAGATCTATTAGTCATTTTAATACTAATTAGGTGTAAATGAATTGCAGTAATAGTAATAGTACAATAAGGAAGTGACATTTTTTTGGCTAGACACTTTTCAGGGAATGTGGGAAACAGCAAGGAGGGGTTGGAGATATCTTGAACATTATAGTTGTAATTGTGAATTAATAAATGATGGCGCTCCATATATACAGATTTGTATAGACGGAGGATGCTGGCCTGTGCTGGAACATCAAAGTCTCTGCAGAGCACAACACATGGCCAAAAAGACTGAGACCAACTGACCGACAGGGTAACTTGGGAAGGCACTGTCAATGACTGACTCTGCGCTGAACCTGACCAAACCTGACTTTACAACCTGACAGTGTGAGTGTGAGTGTGTGTATGTCTGCACCTGATCAGTGCAACTGCGTGATTTGAAACGATGACTAATCAAGCATGTTTTGGACTAACACATTATTTTTGTGTGATAATAATGTGTGAAATGAGAGCTTTCCTAACATTGCACAAAAGGGGAAACCGTATCTAATCTGGTTGATGATGTTTCACTCCCACAGGAGGTGGCTGTTTGCAGAATGTGAAACTCAAACTATGAAATTTGGAATTCTGTTTCTTTTAGGACTGAATGATGGAGAGAAATACTCTCAAGTGTTTACTGGGAAAAATGTTTGGTATTGTCTTATAATCCATTATGACCTGAAGGTTTTCTTCCCATACAGGTTTTTGTTTACACATGAGAGAATGTGTAAAAAAGGGGGAGTGTAAACTTTACAATGTACATTTTTCATTTAGGGACTGAAAGGAACCTGCTGCCCAACTCCATTGTTCAATCTGACCATTGATTGACAGTTTTAGAATTGACCTGCTCCATATTTGGGGATAAGAGGCTGTTTGGTGAATGTTGACATGTCTCTAGTATTGATTGAGTTATAGCAGGTAGCACAGGTAGAGAATCAGTGGCCAAGGGGCTACCAGAGAGATGTAAGTCCAGAATGAAATACTGGAGAGGCTGACCG
The DNA here is from genome assembly GCF_902827115.2 of Pseudochaenichthys georgianus. Taxonomy (NCBI): domain Eukaryota; kingdom Metazoa; phylum Chordata; class Actinopteri; order Perciformes; family Channichthyidae; genus Pseudochaenichthys; species Pseudochaenichthys georgianus. The sequence continues at coordinate 25,236,703 of NC_047523.1, read as the reverse complement.
GTGAGTAATGTGTCAACTAATGTTTCAACAGGTATTAAAGTAACTGAGGTTTGAAATGTAGAAAGAACATATTTACAGTTAAGCTAAAACATAGTAATGTAATGAGACACAATGTGATTTGGACAACATCATGTAACTAGTCTGGTAAAGAAGTAAAAGCCATAGACTTTATTGTTTAGGTCATTATGGGGATATACATTTCATCTACATTTAGAAAGACATTTGATGACAGTTGGTGGGAATTCTGTATTCATTTTTTCAGCGGGATAATATCTAAGCACTGACGGGTAGAAGCAGTATCACCAGGAAGCCATTCACTTTGTTAGTATTGTGATTTTGGTTGTTTTTGAATCCATAAGATTAGTGTGTTTCTTTACCAGAAACATTAGCAGTTCAAATCATATTTTTAGATTTTTAATGGGATCTCAGGGATTTCATTTAAAAATAAATACAGATGCTTGTCAGAAATTCAGAGCTATTGAAATATGTTATTTAGTTTACCTAAAGATGTTGGGGTTCTTATTTAGTGGGCACAGTCCAAGATTCTGAAGCAGCACAATTAATTTAGAAAACCTGTGCACACACGTCTGTTGTTTTAAGACACCCCACCAACAGGCTCCAAGTTGCCACGCACTGGTGGGTTAAACAGCCGAGGGCCCCAGAGCCCGGAGCGTAGGCTTGAGGGATTTGTATCAGATTTCTCCACACAGGTTGTTGATGCCAAAAGGGGGACAACTGGTACCACTGTGCGGAGCCAGTGTGCGGCGGGGGAAAACACCTGCGAGGACCCTAGACGACATCAGGACGGATCGGGCTCTCATCAGGGAGGTCGACTCGGAGGCTGTCATCAGCGGATTGGAGGAGAAGGACATCCATCATCCATCCAGCAGTCGTCCCGGGAGGCATCATCATCGGACCGGAGAAGGAAGATCGGGAGGACATCTATTCAGCATCGACTCGGAAGCCGCCATCAGCGGATCAGAGGGGACAAAGACACGGCAAGCCAGGACGGCACAGGGGACTCCACTCTCCGCTGAAACAGGAGTGTGGGTTAAGTGCAACAAGACGGTGTATGGAGCCAGCCAGGCCTGCCAAGCTATGGGCAGCCTCTACCATGACAGCTGCTTCACCTGCAGCGCCTGTAGTCAAAGGCTGAGAGGGAAGGCGTTCTACTATGACGCAGGAAGGGTTTTCTGTGAAGAGGAATTTCTGTACTCTGGGTTCCAGCAGTCTGCAGACAAGTGCAACGCAGGTGGACATCTAATCATGGACATGCAGGCCGGCAGGCCCTGGGGAAGTCTTACCGCCCCGGTTGCTTCCGCTGCGTCATCTGCAACGAGAGCCTGGACGGAGTGCCCTTCACTGTGGACACTGAGAATAAAAAGTATGGAGACTCAGCAGACAAGGATGCAGTTTTTTGCAAGTGCCTTGTGTAAATTGCACTCTCTTTTTAAGAGTGCAAAAGAGGGAATTGTAAGGAAATATTTGTATGTATTCGTGCAAACTGTGAAGAAGCTTGAAAATGATTTGTGTAGAAAACTGGGCTGGTTTTGGGCCTGCTAACATGTGGTTTTGTGAGGACAAAGGAAGAGGGGGAAGGTGTGGAGTTGACATACAGTCATCTCAGATCCCTGTGATAAGGAAGCTGAGCCACTGGGATTGGGGACTTAAGATGTGGGGTGTTGATGATAATTTGGGCAGCCAATCACTGGTCTGGAAGGGAGGCGCAGATAACTCCTCCTTGGGTCAGCAAGGGATATAGACAGAAACCCCGCTGTGTTCGGTCTCTTTCTCCTCTGGCTGGCTGGCTGGCTGGCTGGCTGGCTCACGTGAGTATCAGGTAAATGTGGGATCCCACAGAACTGTATGTAATTTGTACTGTATTGATTGTACTTGATTGTATTGCATTGTATATTACCATTAAAGTGGATTATTGTTAAACGGTTACTTGTAGGTTCTGGGTTTCCTTCCTGTAAGATAATGGCTTGTGTAGGAACGCGAGGAGATTTAAGAAAGTGGACAAGTTGTCTACCAAATCTCCTAACAGTAATCAGAGAGGGAAACCGACAGAAAGCAAACAGGCAGGAAACGGGGGTGAACACTTTACAAAATAAAATAGGAAACCCAAAGATAGAAAAGGACACAAAAAATACTAACACAGACAAATCTTAACAAATTCAGCCTTATCAGTTTGTCTGTTTTGCACATCCTCCTGTTAATATCTTTGGACGTCCTGCACTAAACTGTTTTATTGTAGAGATCACTACAGTATCTTCTAGATATTTTCCATTCTATATTTATATCATTGACCCCTATTTTGTATGTAGGCTACTCTTAATATTTAAATGTTTTCATCAAATATAACTTATTCAACAACTACATTCAATAACGTGCTTTAACCACTAGGAGGTGCGGTTTAGACCAGTGGTCTAGTTAATAAAACATAATAATATCGTACATAATATGACTATTCACTTTATTGTGAAATTAAAACAGAACGGTAAAGGAAAATACAGTTTCAGTCTCTCGATGTGAAGCTTATGCATTGTACCATGAACCTGTATAGACCTGTAACAGTCAACTGCATGAGGAGTTGGAAAGGTAGTTCAGAAAATCAGTAATATCTTTAAAAACTACAAAAAAGTCCCTTTCTATCAGCTGTGCACCGTTATGGTGTAAATACAGACTATCTACTAATTGGATAAAATATAAAAGTCAGCCGAATTAGTGTTGATACTGCAAGGAGACGTATTGTGTGAAAAGAAATGGAAGATGTTGTTTAATTGTTGATATATTTATGGTCCACGTCACGTATTCAGTTTTGGCGGCATCTCTTCCAGTTTGTCAAAAGGTCTTCAGATCAGGGCTCTATAAATACATATCTAGGGCAGATATGTAATATTTAATGCAGCCGAACCGTGTATTGCAATGCCGTTATGTGATGACTTTCAAAGAGAAAAGCAAGAACACTCGGAATAAAGTATTATTATTATTTTTTTTAATGTTTTCCGATTTCATATCACATAAACACCATATCCCGACGTGCATTGCGGCGTGATTTTAGCCTATCAAAACCTCTAAAAAAAGAAATGTGTCTCTCAGAATCGAAAGAGAAAAACCTATGGGAAAAACACAAAAGCATTGTACACAATTTAAACCAATTAATGTCGTATAATTAACTAGGATAAACTGATGTTTTTTTAGTGGATGTGTAGTGCAGATATCACTGTTAAATCATTTGATCATTGGTTTTATTATGAAAATGTCGAGACAGGAAATATTGTTTTCAACCCGTAACTTTACATGGAAGCTTGCCGCATATACACGAAATCTCAAATCATCTTCGTAATATCTATCAAACTATAGATCCTACATATCGACTGAACGTGGATTCTAAAAGTACAATATATACTTCTCGCTAGAAATCTAATCATAAAGCGTTTTAATGGCCAAACTATCCTACAATTTAGGATTTTACAGAGAGGGTTATTTGTGAATAAACAACCCTCTGTAACGTTTGCATTCAACGGGAGCACTCGAGGCCGACAATTTATAGTATATGTGTGGGAAACCCAAACCGTACACCCCGGCACGTGCACTCCGCTCTGCATCAACCACATGGCTCGCTGCACCCTCGCTGCGAAGGGGACCCAAGTTCCCATCAGCAGAAACAAGTGGGTTTGCTATCCTGGCTCCAAAATGGTGGAATGAGCTCCCATTGACATCAGGACAGCAGAAAGCTTACACACCTTCCAGACTGAAAACTCATCTCTTTCGACTCCACTTCGAGCAATAGAATTACTAACAAAGCACTTATATACTAATAAAGGACTGGCTTATCTAAAGCAAGTTGAGTAGCACTTGAAATGTTTGGCTCTATGAAACCTGATGTACTTTATGATTCTGTTTTCTTCAAGTTTGTATTTTGTTGGTCGAACGCACATATTGTAAGTCGCTTTGGATAAAAGCCTCAGCTAAATGCAATGTAATGTAAGTGTAACAATCAAAACAAGTTGTGCACACTAAAATGACACACAAATCATCATTATTTAAACTGACACTCAAAGAGCAAAACCTCAGCTCAAATATCCAAAACTCTAAACACATGTTCAGCTGCACCCAATTTGCAATTCAACTTTCCACTTTTTGACAAGTAAAGGTATAACAACAGTATATTTGTGTTTCTGCACATATTTTGGAGACTTGAACAATCTTTATTTATCAAACGCCATAAAACAGTGTGCTTGAGCACGATGGTGTGTAGTTGGTTTTACAAAATGTCTTGTACTATGAATGAAGTGTGTGCCATTTGGTGCAAAAGTTTGGTTTAGGTAAGTGTTTCTGTAGTTCTGGGTGCAGTGCTTCAGTCTGCAGTATATATGAGGTGTTTTGCACTTTGTGTGTATGGTTTTGTGAATTGTACGGAGCCCTGGAGGGTTCATTGAGAGAAAAATAAATAAAACGTGGCCACGTTTTACTTTCTCGTTCGCACGAGTTAATAAAGCGTGGGCACGAGTTAATAAAGCGTGCACACGAGTTAATAAAGTGTGGCCTCGTTTTATTTAAATTGAGGGATTCCTGTCCGTGACTTACAGTATCTGCTGCCCACAGCTGTTTTATAGAAGGAAAACCTCCTTCACTTTATGAAATCTCTGTGGCACCAGTGGCCTGTACTACGAAGCAGGATTTGCTATTTACACTATTCATTCATGAAGTATGACGCTGCGCTGTCAGCACGCGTCTCCATGTTTGTGATTGGTCAAATGTTTGTAACCCCGTCCCTTTCACGTGAACGCGCTCTCAACCGGACAGAGAAACCCTGGTTGATTTGCTGAGTTGATAACCAGCTTCGTAGGACCGCTTAGCGACATCGCATTTGTTAGGGTTAGTTAAGCCGGGTAACTCAAACATATCCAGGGTCTGTTGAACTGGCTTCGTCGTACAGGGCACTGGAGGCAGTAATGTGTAATTCAGCAGAATCTGAGAAGAGCAGCACCAGCTGCAAAGAGCGGTGCCTTTTACGGTTTACTTCACTGCGTTTCCCTTCATTAGAACCGCTGAATAGAGATCGAGGCTGCTACGTTTAACCACACACACTTCTACACTAGGGATGTGCATCTCCATCACTGAGGCCGATGCGATGCGCATCTCGATACGTTGCCACGATACGATACATTAACGATACATTTGAAACACCAGGCGATGCGATACGATACGATTCACCCCTGTTGCGATACAGTTCGATACGATTTGATTCAACATTATGCGATTCGGTGCGATTCAACACGATGCAAAAATAATGATACTTCAATATGGTATGACAGAGGATTTTTGTTTTATTCCTTATATGCAGCAAATCATACATTAACAAAAAAGTGCTTTACATATTTGGTACTGCACATCCCATCATGCCGTTTATTTTTTTACCTTTAAAAGCTCTCCAGAGTACAGTACCATGTTATAACACCTCACAGTTAAACAATGTAAGGATGCATTGCTCATGATTAACAATGTGCAAATAACAGCTACCACAGAGCCATGCCCATACAGCTGCCAGCCTGATGTGCTTAACACTCATAGGCTAACTCACCAGTGAGCAGAAAGCAGTGGGTTCTATAACAATAAAGAATACAAATAACCTTTCACAAACAGGTATTTCATAACTGCTTACAGTGAGGAAGACATTTAAATTATTATTGGCCTTCACAGGCTGTTGTAAACTAAACACCACTCTCTGACAGAACACCTCACTGAGTGATTGAACTCATATGTCTAACTTTCAGGTTTCTCTTTTCAGCCTGTAGGAGCAGACACAGTTGTGGTGGCTTAAAGCCCAGCTCTGCTCCGCGCCGTCCGTTTAGATGAGCCTGGTCAGATTAATAAGAAAAGGAGTTCAAAACACCGGCATACAAGTTATAACAATAATCTGATTTTAATGGTAAAAAGACACAATACGAAAATACAGAGTGCCCTGTAACAGAGCACTCCGGGCTCCCCGCTCCACCGCTGTGCGATACAGGTATCGGGACCGGCCAGTCAGCAACAGGGGGCACCGTGCATGAATAAACAACAGTATATATGGACCTTTTTGGGGCGGAGAGTCACTTCTTATCTTCCACTGGATTCTACTCCTTTAATTTCCCAGGGAAGGTTTCACACAAATTATTCTTTCTCAAACAATCAAACATTGTACACAGATATATTGGTATCAAACATTGGCCTCAAAAAGAACCTTGAAAAGGACATGTGTGTGCGTTTGGTAAAGAGGAAGTGTATGTGTGTGTGTGTTGATATCTTGGTCAGGGAGTGTATGTGTGTGTGTGTGTGTGTGTGTGTGTGTGTGTGTGTGTGTGTGTGTGTGTGTGTGTGTGTGTGTGTGTGTGTGTGTGTGTGTGTGTGTGTGTGTGTGTGTGTGTGTGTGTGTGTGTGTGTGTGTGTGTGTGTGTGTGTGTGTGTGTGTGTGTGTGTGTGTGTGTGTGTGTGTGTGTGTGTGTGGTGTGTGTGTGTGTGTTGGTATCTTGGTCAGGGCGTGTCTTGTGTGTGTGTGTGTGTGTGTGTGTGTTGTGTGTGTGTGTGTGTGTGTGTGTGTGTGTGGTGTGTGTGTGTGTGTGTGTGTGTGTGTGTGTGTGTGTGTGTGTGTGTGTGTGTGTCTGTGTGTGTGGTGTGTTGTGTGTGCTGTGTGTGTGTGTGTGTGTGTGTTGTGTGTGTGTGTGTGTGTGTGTGTGTGTGTGTGTGTCCGGGTGTCTGGGCAAGTGTCTGTCCGCCAGGTTTATCCTCGTCTCGGCTTCCTATCCCCACCCCGTCCCACATCCTCACCTGTTCAGCTTCCTCCCGTTCACCGCTCATCCCCGATTTCCTTTTCCTCCCGTTTCGCCCACTATCTGTTTGCTTTAATCCCTTTTTTGCTCCTCACCTTCATAGATCCACTTTATTACACAGCATTTGGAACATACCACTGTCAGTCTTTTCTACTGTCTGTTCCCCAACATTTATATAAATCCATCAGTCGCTGGGATTTAGGGCACTTTAAACCTTTAGGAACAGTCCACCATAACAACTTCTTATGACAGTGGAGGGAGACCAAAATATGTTAAAAAATTGTCCTTGTCGGCTGAGTCATGGTGCTCGTCCTCCTCCGACGGGTAAGCCAAAAAGGGCATTTGGTACGAAGGGGAAGGGGCAGCTTCTCCCTCAAAAAATGGGTTATTAAACAAAGTTCCTCAAAAAATGGGGTATTGGAGCAAAGTTCCTCAAAAAATGGGGTATTGGAGCAAAGTTCCTCAAAAAATGGGGTATTGAACAAACTTCCTCAAAAAATGGGGTATTGAACAAACTCCACACCGGCTATATCCACCTGTTTCAGCAGAGAGTGGAGTCCCCTGGGCCATCCTGGCTTGCCGTGTCTTTGTCCCCCCGATCCGCTGACGGCGGCTTCTGGGCTGCCTGCTAGAGAGATGTCTTTCGGATCCTCCTCCTCTGGCCCGCTGATGACACCTTCTGGGTCGATGCTGGAGAGATGTCCTCACAATCCTCCTTCTCTGGCCCGTTGATGGTGCCTCCCGAGTCGACTGCTGGAGAGATGTCCTCACGATCCTCCTCCTTCGGTCCACTGATGGCTGCTTCCGAGTCGACCTCCTCTGCGAGGGCCACGTCCGTCCTGATGTCGTCCCCGGTCCTAGCAGGTGGTTTCCCCGCGGCACACTGGCACCAGCTGTCCCCCTTTCCTCCTAGGCGGACGGCATGAGAGGTCCGCTGGGTCACTCGGTCGGGGCCGGAGAGCCTGGGGTTGAGCCACTTTGTCCTGATGACCTTCAGCCAGACGAACTCTGCTGTGTCGGCCTCCTGGGTCCCCCTTTTGGCGCCATTAACCTGTGTGGAGAAATCTGATACAAATCCCTCAAGCCTACGCTCAGGGCTCCTGGACCCTTAGCTTTTTGATCCCCCACTGCGTATGAATACAGAATTCCAACAAACTATCATCAAATGTCTTTCTATTATGAATTTAGATGAAATGTATATCCCCATAATGACCTAAATAATAAAGTCTATGGCTTTTACTTCTTTACCAGGCTAGTTACATGATGTTGTCTAAATTAAATTCTGTCTCATTACATTACTATGTGTTAGCTTAACTGTAATATGTTCTTTCTACATTTCAAACCTCAGTTACTTTAATACCTGTTGAAATATTACAAGATGGTTTCATTATCACAGGTCAACTTCTTCAGTATTCCATTCTGGAATTACATCTCCTTGGCCACTGATTCTGCATCTGTGTTACGTGTGATAACTCAATCAATATTAGAAACATGTCAACATCCATCAAACAGTATCTTATCCCCAGATATGGAGCAGGTCAATTATAAAACTGTCAATCAATGGTCAGATTGAAATATGTAGATTGTGAAGTTTACACTCCCCCTTTTTACACATGAACTCATGTGTAACAAAATCCTGTATGGGAAGAAAACCTTCAGGTCATAATGGATTATAAGAAAATACCAAACATTATTCACAAAATACATCCATCATTTTCCACAGTAAACACTTCAGTGAAATGAAGTGTTTCTCTCCATCTTTCAGTCCTAAAAGAAACAGAATCTTCATGTTTTAGTTTGAGTTTCACATTCTGCAAACAGCCACCTCCTGTGGGAGTAAAATATCATCAAGTAGATTAGAAACGGGTCACAAGTGCAGTTTTCCAATTCTGTGGAATTGTAGGAAACCTCTCATTTCCCACAGAGCCCCAGAAATAATGTGTTAGTCCAAAAGCATGCTTGATTAGTCATTGTTTTAAATCATGCAGTTGCACTGATCAGATGCAGACATACACTCACTCACACTGTCAGGTTGTAAAGTCAAGTTTGGTCAGGTTCACCCCAGAGTCAGTCATTGACAGTGCCTTCTCAAGTTACCCTGTCGGTCAAATGTCAGTTGGTCTCAGTCTATTTGGCCATGTGTCGTGCTCTGCAGAGACTTTGACATGTCAGCATAGGCCAGTATCCTTTGTCTACACAAATCTGTCATATATGGAGCGCCATCATTAATTAATTCACGATAACAACTATACTTTTCAAGATATCTCTAAGTTTTCATTGGGACAGCTGTTTCCCACATTCCCTGAAAAGTGTTAGCCAAAAAATGTCACTTCCTTATTGTACACTACTACTGCAGTTCATTAACACCTAATCTAAATTAAAATGTCTAATAGATCTATTTCAGAAACTTGTGCATATAATTATTTTCTTGATTCAAAACATTATCAGGATCTGTAAAGCTCTGCTATGTATTTCATAACGCATTATATTAATTTATCTTCAATTCTGGTGCACTTAAAGAACAATGTTACCCTCTTTAACAGTACGTGGAACCTTGGGTGTCCGAACATGCAACAATTCCTCCCTACTTTATCAAGGATTTAAAAACAGAAGTCCTTTCGTATGTCCATCCGAAAGCCCTCCTATGGTAATAACTATGCCACAATGGTGACACCAGTACCTCAAATTGAAATACTATATTTTGTTTAGAACTAGCTTTCCCTTCAACATGACCTATATAAAGAAATATTTGTCTGATCTTATAGAGCTGTTACTAAAACTCTCCCTTTGAACTGATCAATACTGTAACAAATTAAAACACTACCAAATTCCACACTTGAATAAAAACTCTAAAAGAATAATTTGTAAACATGATGAAAAGATTGAAGAATATGGTTCTAATCTGTACTCCTAACTCCCAAACACCCACTACTTAAAGTATAGTGCATACCTCCATCATGCCTTCCCCCTCCCTCATCAGTGTGTTTTAGGATGATTTTTCACTTCACTTTAATAGTTTTCCTCTTTACCGCTATTTTTGATTTACCAATTGATTAATTTATGGTTAATACATCTTCTTATCTTCACTTATTTATCAAGTCAATTCAAGTTCTTTACAATACATTAGTAGATACCTTGTGGAGTATTCACAATACCTAATCCCCTCTAGGATATGAAATCCGTTCATCTTTAAGCAGATACTATTTCCTTATTTATCTTTTGTTCATGATAACAATGGTATAACAACCACACGTTTTACCCATAGCTAGTTTCTATAACAAGATTATTATGTGTGACATAATAATCAGATGTCTTGTTTGCTAACCAATAATATTAAACTTTAATATTTTCAGCATTCCAGACCATCATTTAAACAAGCAGCCTCTTATCTAAACACTAAGCATTAAGGTTTCTACACCAACCCCTGGGAAACTCTTGCACAATTATGCTGTAAAATCATTGCATCATTCCTCCAGAACCATCTGAGACAAGCATGTCTCAAGATCTTGTCATAATGAGCACAGTCAGTGATGCAGCTGTAGTCAGTGGCAGGGTCCCCAAAAAGCTAGGACCGGCCCTGGTCAGTGGGCTCCAAGGAAACTCTCCCTGGCATTGGGATGAGGGAAGGAATCACTTGGCAGACACACATTGTCCTCTGTACAGCAGAAATCCCCCAAAACCGCAGTACCTCTTCACACCACTGTTGCCTTGACAACGAGGCACAAGCATAATGTCAATATCTCCTATGCGTTCTTTGCACACTTCTTCTGTTTGCAGTGAGCAACTCTTCACCAACACACTGATTCAGAGAACCCAAAAGGTGGTGCAGAACTATCCAATGCTGCTGTAATCACATTCAGCTACTGAGAAAAACTCAATTTAAATCTCTCTCCCAACGGGTTACAAAATAAAACGGCTGAGGTCAGGAATGCTGAAACATGTGAGTGTTAAAACAAACTAATGATAGTAGTCTGCCTATTCTTTATTACTTCAGTTCTAAGTTAATAGGCAAAACAAAGACACCCTCCAACCACTATACTAATCTTGTATCTACTTGATTAATTCTATTCAATCAAATTGTTTATCTAAGTTGTGTTACAAGCATGGTGAGGTTGTAACAGAATACACAAATAACTGTAGGCCTATTCAATCCGTGCCGTATTTGAAAACTATAATGAATTAAAATCAATATTTAAGGACGTAATATAAGTTAAATATATTGTTAAGCTAATTACTGTTTTATTGTGAAGGCATCTCTGGTGAACAGCGGCCTGTGGCTTTTATTTTGAAAGGCCGTTCCAGAAATATACTCCGTAATGTGAACAGTGAGTTTGACTTCTATAAACACGGAAAGTTACGATAACAATCGTTTTAATGCATTAAATAAAGTCATGAAAGAGACAAGGAGGGGAAAAGGCGTGTGGAAGTAAGCAATGAACTGAAAATGCCACCAATCCTCTGTTTTAACGTGAACCACTTTTTACTTTCCCTTAACGTTACTGTATGTAATATAATTTTTTCCTTGAAATATAATGAAGTACAATCCTTAGTTAATGACAAATACCATGACATTCACAATGTAATGCAATGGTACCAATCAGTTCTCAAAACCTCTCATAAAACCACAAAGTGACGTAACTGTATCCTACAAAAACTATGCTAAAAACAGCAAATTATAGTTTCTTATTTATTTCAATATCTACTACTTCAGCTCCCACATTGATCTATTAATTTCCAATGTTATTCACTCCAACTTCAGACCACTCGATTATTCACTCCTTGTTTTAAATTCAATGCTCTTTCTTCATGCATTTAAGAAGAGAGCAAACAGGAGAGAGAAAAAAGAAGAAGAAGGGGGGGTGTGGGTACTCTCACACACACCCCGGCTGGAACAGGCATTCCAGGAGGAGGGGGACTTCGTATCTATTTATCTGACTAGGTTAATATGTGTTCACTTGTATTTATTAATACACTGGACAAATCTTGTCGTTACTCTTAATGTCCTTATTCTTATTTATTTGAATGTCCGTGGAGCAACACAGAATATTGAAGAACAGAGGGCAGCTGACCACAAATGAGCTTCCCCTGTTATATAAACATTAATAGATTCCTTCTGACTGACAAGCGTTCAAAAACCCTCCTGCTTATCACTTAGGCTACTACTTTTTGTTTTATTCATAACCTAAAAATACAATTGTGATGAATAGCTTGCTCTTTTTCTGATTGAAACAAAGAGTACTCTTCTACAGAATCCGAAAGTACAAATACTGGCTCCAGCTGGAGCTCTCAGCCTTTTCAAGAGAAGGGGGGCTTCTTTCAACAACTAACAACAAACTATTGGTATACCAAAACATTTACCAACATAAAACAAGGTCTTTACGAATCAACAATGACAACCAACAGACAGAACAATCAACAAACAGATCAATACAACTCCTAAATAACATTACAATATATATTTCTTACAGTGAGTTCGTTATCTAATGTTTAACAAATTCTCATCTTTCTATGTGTAATCTAGGTGGAATAATCCACTATTATATTCAATTTGAATCAAACTTTAAACTGCATGTACTACTCAGCAAACTACTTTCTACTTTCCCTCAACGTTACTGTATGCAATTAAATTCCTCTGAAATATAATTAAGTACAATTATCAGTTAATGACGAATAGTGTAAAATTCACAATGCAATGTTTCTTATTTATCTAAATGCAGGTCTCCCTTGAAAAAGAGATCATTGATCTCAATGGGATTTTACCTGGATAAATAAAGGTTTTGAATTTAATTGAAATATCTACCACACATTGATCTATTAATTTTCAATGTTATTCACTCCAACTTCAGACCACTCGATTACCCACTCCCTGTCTCACATTCAACGCCCTTTCTTCATGCATTCAAGAAGAGAGCAAACAGGAGAGAGAGAAAAGAAGGAGGGGGGGTGTGGGTACTCTCACAGACACCCCGGCTGGAGGAGGAGGGCTTCCTTGAAACAAGAATGACTTCGTATCTATTTATCTGACTAGGTTAATATGTGTTCACTTGTATTTATTAATACACTGGACAAATCTTGTCGTTACTCTTAATGTCCTTATTCTTATTTATTTGAATGTCCTGTTAATTCAGACGTGCACACTGTCTGAATTCAAAGTTTTCAACGTGGAGCAACACATAATATTGAAGAACAAAGGGCAGCAGCTGACCACAAATGAGCTTCCTCTGTCTAATGAAGCTCCCAGCTTCTGCCAACCTTCTCCTGTCACTATGTTTCTGCTCTCTCTTCTCAATTATTACACAGATTTGACGTAAAAAATCACACAGTTTATTACAGAATTTTCCCAGCGAGTCAGCCGTGCAGGACTAGACTACCTCACGGAGACCTCGCTGGTTCACTTTACTCTCTTTTTAGTGAGCTAAGGTACTGGACTGCAATACCAGACTCTTACACACACTCAGTGCACTATAGGTCAGGACTGCTCTACCTGGCTCTTATAGACACACTTATCTACAGTATACTGTATTTTCACACACACACACTTAGTGCACTATAGGTCCGGACTGCTCTACCCGACTCTTATAGCCACCTAGTGCTCCATAGGTCAGGACTGCTCTACCTGGCTCTTATAGACACACTTATCTACAGTATACTGTATTTTCACACACACACTTAGTGCACTATAGGTCCGGACTGCTCTACCCGACTCTTATAGCCACCTAGTGCTCCATAGGTCAGGACTGCTCTACCTGGCTCTTATAGACACACTTATCTACAGTACTGTATTTTCACACACACACTTAGTGCACTATAGGTCCGGACTGCTCTACCCGACTCTTATAGCCACCTAGTGCTCCATAGGTCAGGACTGCTCTACCTGGCTCTTATAGACACACTTATCTACAGTACTGTATTTTCACACACACACTTAGTGCACTATAGGTCCGGACTGCTCTACCCGACTCTTATAGCCACCTAGTGCTCCATAGGTCAGGACTGCTCTACCTGGCTCTTATAGACACACTTATCTACAGTACTGTATTTTCACACACACACTTAGTGCACTATAGGTCCGGACTGCTCTACCCGACTCTTATAGCCACCTAGTGCTCCATAGGTCAGGACTGCTCTACCTGGCTCTTATAGACACACTTATCAGTACTGTATTTCTTTACCGTGACTAAGAACACTGAGAACGCCGCTGACAACTCTAAAATGTTTGTAGTATAGCCAATCACAGATTTTGGTAATCAACAGGTATCTGTTTTACCTTTGTATCATGTAGGACGCCCTGGTGTAGTTGTCAGTGGTGTCCAGGGGCCTATACTGCGAACCTGGTTCAACCTAACCTGGATATGTTTGAGTTAGCCGGTTGGCTTAATCCAAAACATACGTGCTCTCGCTAAACTGTACTACGACACGGGTTATCAAGTGGATCGCTCAAGCCAACCGTGTCCTATCTAGTTAGGTGCGCGTTCACATGAAAGGGGTGGTATTTGGAGCATTCGACCAATCACAAACATGGAGAAGCGCACTGACAGCGCAGCGTCATACTTCCTGAATGAAAAGTGAACTTTAATACTAATCAAAAATGAAGAAGTTAAACTTTAAACATCCATGACTTAAACACTTTATCCAGGATAAAAGCCACATAGCTGCACCTGCAAGGTGAATACAGCTGGCAAAAGAAAAAGTGTTTGAATGCGTACATTAACAGGTTTATGATATCACTGCCCCGTCTAAAACACGATCTGACTTCAATTACATTTGTCTCGAGTGTTTCGTCAACTTATGTGTTGCTTAAAATAATACTTCTGCATACAGTATGTGACACTGTGAGTGTTGCACGGCCAGATACGGCTCAGCTGACTCAGATAAGGAGATATAATATGATACATTATGAAGTGATATGCCGCGGACTGTACTTAATGTATTCTGATCCGGGTACTTGTGTTGTGGCAGATATGTAAGTAAGCTTTCTTAACGCTAATGTTATAATAGTCAGATTGCTCTGAAGATGGGAGGTGATATTCTATTAATGTTCACGTTCACACAGTCGGTGATTTTTGCCGGCCGTCTTTCCTGCGACGGCAGTTTTTCTGTATTTCCTTTCTCCTGTAATATGACTTGATCGCTTTAAACTCCGCACACTGAGCTCTGATTGGTCAGCAGGCGGTGCTTTCACTGAGTTGAGCTCTTAGCCTGCAACCTAACCTGGTCCCGACCAGGTTAGCTGCTTAGCATATATTACCATGGAGATCTAGCCTGCTAAAAAGAGAACCAGCTTCGTAGGACCGGAAAGCCGGAGTTTTCCCTGAATTTAGCCGGCTAAGCGAAAATCCTGCTTCGCAGTATACCCCCCAGGTGTCCTCCCCTGGACTGAATTTGTCCGCTAGCTGTCGGTGGTCCTCCTATAGACCAGCACTCATCACGTCGGGGTCACCAAATTGTAGGAGCAGACACAGTTGTGGTGGCTTAAAGCCCAGCTCTGCTCCGCGCCGTCCGTTTAGATGAGCCTGGTCAGATTAATAAGAAAAGGAGTTCAAAACACCGGCATACAAGTTATAACAATAATCTGATTTTAATGGTAAAAAGACACAATACGAAAATACAGAGTGCCCTGTAACAGAGCACTCCGGGCTCCCCGCTCCACCGCCGTGCGATACAGGTATCGGGACCGGCCAGTCAGCAACAGGGGGCACCGTGCATGAATAAACAACAGTATATATGGACCTTTTTGGGGCGGAGAGTCACTTCTTATCTTCCACTGGATTCTACTCCTTTAATTTCCCAGGGAAGGTTTCACACAAATTATTCTTTCTCAAACAATCAAACATTGTACACAGATATATTGGTATCAAACATTGGCCTCAAAAAGAACCTTGAAAAGGACATGTGTGTGCGTTTGGTAAAGAGGAAGTGTATGTGTGTGTGTGTTGATATCTTGGTCAGGGAGTGTATGTGTGTCAGGGTATCTGGGAAAGTGTGTGTGTGTGTGTGTGTGTGTGTGTGTGTGTGTGTGTGTGTGTGTGTGTGTGTGTGTGTGTGTGTGTGTGTGTGTGTGTGTGTGTGTGTGTGTGTGTGTGTGTGTGTGTGTGTGTGTGTGTGTGTGTGTGTGTGTGTGTGTGTGTGTGTGTGTGTGTGTGTGTGTGTGTGTGTGTGTGTGTGTGTGTGTGTGGGTGTGTGTGTGTGTTGGTATCTTGGTCAGGGCGTGTATTGTGTGTGTGTGTGTGTGTGTGTGTGTGTGTGTGTGTGTGTGTGTGTGTGTGTGTGTGTGTGGTGTGTGTGTGTGTGTGTGTGTGTGTGTGTGTGTGTGTGTGTGTGTGTGTGTGTGTGTGTGTGTGTGTGTGTGGTGTGTGTGTGTGTGTGTGTGTGTGTGTGTGTGTGTGTGTGTGTGTGTGTGTGTGTGTGTGTGTGTGTCAGGGTGTCTGGGAAAGTGTATGTAAGAAGGTTTATATATATAGGATTACTTAAAAACAGTCCCAAATAATACATGTTCACTTCAATACAGTTCAAGATAATACCCGTTTACTTTAATACAGTTTAGAACAATATCTGTTTGCTTTAAGCCGCAGACCCCATGTCGCCTCTTTATGTGCGTCGCTAAGTTCCTCGTACTACTTGTGTACTTTAAAGTGGCTCGGCATCTTTAACAATTTGCGAGCGATTTTTCAAGTTGACCGTCTGTAGTATATAGTGCCGCGCACATATATCATCAAGACGTTACTGATGGGGTGCGGCTGCGGAGTGATACTGTGTGTATGCAAGCCCGCATCTGGACGGATCTATGTATCATGGCTGTAGACCTGTTAAGTAATAAAGATACCTCATACAAAGGTCTACGGACACCTTATCACTCTCC
This sequence comes from Pseudochaenichthys georgianus, assembly GCF_902827115.2. Lineage (NCBI taxonomy): Eukaryota > Metazoa > Chordata > Actinopteri > Perciformes > Channichthyidae > Pseudochaenichthys > Pseudochaenichthys georgianus. Next base: position 25,220,026 of record NC_047523.1, on the reverse strand, counting down.
ATGACCTGCGGTCAGCTATATAGCATAAAGGATTATTACACCGTCTTTCTTGAACAATCCGAAGTGTTGCCAAACGTTTGATTTGTAGGTATTTTTCGGTGCGCTGCGTTTCTCTTTCTCCTCAACTTCCGTTTGTGTTGATAACTGAGACTCTCGGCCTCCGTAGTGGCGAAGCAAATATCAAAGATCGTCTCTGCTGAGCGTTGACAAGATGAGGGGGTTTTATATGAATGAATCGGTTTTTTACCGATGCAAAGACGCTACGCAATCGATGCATCGCGAGTTCAACCCAAACTGTAGCCGATGTGCACTCTTTCAACCGGTGCACTCGCATCTTGAACGTTTATGCCGGTGCACCGATGCGAATCGGTGAATCTTAACGTCTCTATTCTACACACATCGAACTACCAGAGTATTCCCCTCGTTTTATGAAGGAGATGTCCTGTTACCGGGGCGCATGTGTGTGTGTGTGTGTGTGTGTGTGTGTGTGTGTGTGTGTGTGTGTGTGTGTGTGTGTGTGTGTGTGTGTGTGTGTGTGTGTGTGTGTGTGTGTGTGTGTGTGTGTGTGTGTGTGTGTGTGTGTGTGTGTGTGTGTGTGTGTGTGTGTGTGTGTGTGTGTGTGTGTGTGTGTGTGTGTGCTCAGCTCCGCTCTGTGTGTGCGTGTTCGGTGTGTGTCCGACACCACCGGCATTTGTTTTCAAATTACCACGAACAGTAATTTACACAAATCTGGTTCTCCATAGTTATGTGTATTCCCAAGTGAAAGAAATTCGTTTAATCTTAATCTTGATGTGCTATAGTCCTGCCGGAGTGCACCGGAACGAACGATACTATCATAAACAAATGCCCACACACACACAAAACGAGGCCACGCTTTAGTAACTGCGCATGAGTTACTAAAGCGTGCGCACGAGTTAATAAAGCGTGCGCACGCTTTAGTAACTCGTGCGCACGCTTTAGTAACTCGTGCGCACGCTTTAGTAACTCGTGCGCATGAGTTACTAAAGCATTCGCACGAGAAGGTATCTCGTGCGAACGTGAAAGTAAAACGTGGCCACGTTTTATCTATTTTTATCTCTATGAACCTTCTAGGGCTCCGTAGAATTGTGTTTAGTGTTTTGAGAAAATAAGCCCTGCTTTCAAAAAATGTGTTTTAGCATTGAAAAAAACTGTAATATGAACACAATGTTAATCTATCTGTTATGTGAGGTGATCTCTGCAGCTTACAGTTAAAGAAGCATGTACTTGTTTTTCACTGGGTAAATTGGAAACCTGTAATAAATATAATACTTTGCCCTTTCAATTGTTTTTTTCAAAATGTATTTACCATACAGTCTATGGTATTTACCCAAGCTTAATCAGTCTGAGCTGCAGTGCCAGTCTGGTTCAATCAGTCCTTCTTCTGCCCCAGTGGCTCCCAGGACTGGTGTGGGCTCTTCTAAAGATGGTATATCAGATACCATGCTGTAGAGATCAAGTAGTGCGATGGATGACCTTTTTATGGCGCGTTTATAACTGGCATGTGTAGCAGGGGAAGGTGCTGTAATTTTCTCGTGGCCCAATTTGACAGACGGTGCCCAGTCAGGATGATTTTTGTCAAAAAGTGCCACTGGTTTACCTGCAAATAAATCAGATTGTAGGTCAGTTATATCCTGGGTGAACTGTTAATTAATACAAATTTGACCTCTTTTGACAGGACAAGTCAGACTTTAGATATATTTAAAATGCTGGTGTCAAGACATTGGAACATGACAAATAATTGAGGAAACCAAAAGCCTCTGAAAAGGTGCCAGGGACTGTACAGCCTTCACTGTTTACATATAATCAAATGGCCAGTAGGGGGAGGAATTACTTTAAATTACAGTTAAACGAAGCACTGCAGGGGATTGACAGACTGGTGTGAAGATGACCAAGGGATGACTTTACTTTGTAGATACTCCACAATCTGAAATGTCGATCGATGACAGACTCCAGGATTCCTATTTCCTTGTTAAGATGCATGTCTTAGTACGTGGGTTATATGTTCATTTTGAATGTTTGTATGTAAAACCCGACACTTACCTGACGTGAAATGATCCCCACAAACGCGAGTATAGTTGTGGTTGGATGGTTTGAGATCCTCCCGTCCGATCCTATTGAGCAATTTTTCCTGGCGACGCTTTGAAAGTTCATGTGTTGCTTCACCCTGGTGTGTTATAATAACCGCCGGCAGCCTGTAAAATGACGTGGGCCCCCTGTTTCGATCACCTCTGTTGCCGCAGCCAACAATGGCACAGAAGTTAACCAATGTATGTCCGGTAAAAAACAAACATTGAACAGGTATGACGTATTACGGTGTCTGTTTTGGTACTCCAGTATGGCCGTTGCGCTGACTTCACGGGTAACGTGACATCATATGCAAAGCCTCTATTAGGCTACTAGCTTGCATTGTTATGGATCTAAAGTTAGCAAAAGCTAACTTTCATAGCACAGCTTTTCTTTACTTCTCACTTAACACAATAAAGAAACAGACCGTATAGTACAGCACAAATTATCAATACTTACATATATTTTCACTTGTAGTATTATAATCATTGAAATGCTGGTTCTTCTGCGGGTGTTCTATCCACGCTCAGCTACCGCACCGCAGCTGCCTGCACTGTACAATCGCTGGAGGACTGGGCTGTAACTCAAAAACTGAGTAGCCAATGGGGACGCACCCCTGAAAGTCCCGCTCACCTGGGAGGTTTGTGTCAGAATCTCAAACAAAATGTGAAGGAGCGCAAATGAGAGTGCTGCAGCGAGAGCAAAAGTCTGATCATTGAGAAAGAAGAAACAAGAACTGCAAACAAAAACCTATGTTAAAACAAAGAAAAAAGACTTATAGTTTACATGATTACACAAATGATTTGTTTGCAATTTATAGTTTTATTATTGAAATTTATTTTATTTTGCTTGACTCCGTTTTTTTCCTTTTAAACTCATAGTTTTGCTTTATTCTGAGAAAGTGTTGCTTTATCTTTATGATACCAAACTAATCACACAGCCCGTGGACCACTGGTGGTCCGTGAGCGCCCCCTAGTGGTCCGTGAGTATATTGGTAACATTTCACATTTGAAATACATTTATTTATTTAAGTTTTCCGCACTCTCGCGGGAATATCTGCGCAATGGAGCGAGCTTAAGTTTAACTTTCGATTGCATGATATAGCCCAGATAAACACCTTCATCACACATGTTACCACTTGTTTGTACCATTTTCAGGCGATTTGTAAAAAACGATGTGTTTTTGGTAGGGCTGTCAGTCGATTAAAACTGTGTGTGTGTGTGTGTGTGTGTGTGTGTGTGTGTGTGTGTGTGTGTGTGTGTGTGTGTGTGTGTGTGTGTGTGTGTGTGTGTGTGTGTGTGTGTGTGTGTGTGTGTGTGTGTGTGTGTGTGTGTGTGTGTGTGTGTGTGTGTGTGTGTGTGTGTGTGTGTGTGTGTGTGTGATGGATTGTTGGAGCTATGTGCAACTCAAGGCATATGCTCGATGTCCCACTGTCTGCTACCTGCATAAAGTCAAGTGCTCGGCACAGTTGTCGGCGAAATGTCGCTCCTCTGTTTTCATTGAAACAGCTCCTTATATCCGTTAGCGCAGCTAGCTAGCACCAGATGCTAACAACAACAATACACCACACGTAAGGTCTCTCTCTCGCTCACTCGCGCTACACATACACACACCCTCCCGGTCCTCCCGATGGCCAGTCGGTGCCGGCCGGTGAGCGTGGAAGTGTGGTCTGCCGCAAGCAGGCAGCAGGAGCGGGGCTGTCAGCATCAGCTTTCAGATGGTATTTTAAACTCGATGCGCTCTGAAACTACGGGGCGGCCGAGGACAAAAAATACAGGCTGCTGCTGAACCCGTTTCCGTTTTACTTTCGCCTGGTCCCGTTCCCGGTTCTGGTTCTGACACCCGGGGTGTCCGTCCAGCGCGCTTGCGTTAGCAGTGACACTCTAATGCCCCTTTCACACCAGCGCCTTTTCAGCTCCGGCTCGGAGCTAGAGCCTGAAAAGCGCCGGGTTTTCCAGTTCACACCGGAGCTGCGCCGGCTCTTAGCTCCGGAATCCGCTTCATTTCCAGCTCCAAAAAATTGTCGGTCCAGAGGCAAGAGCTTTGGAGCTAAGAGGTCACGTCGCTTACGTCTCTCTTACGTCGAGGCGTGCAGGAAACTAAACCCACCTCCCATGGGTCGACTGTTATGCCTGCCTACAAGCAGTAGTGCCTATAAACACACTTTATAAAGTCAGGCAACACTAACCAGGCTTCGTGTGATTCTGTTTATTTGTGCCTTACTTTGACCATCCGTTCGCTGTTATCGATCATTGTGGAGAGAGGCAGACGTGTTGTTTTGTATTATTGCAGCTATCGGATGCAAGTAGTCAGTTTAGCTTCGGTTGCTATGCTAACATCACCCGTTTTATACCAGAGAAACTTTCATAACAGCGTTGTGATACCAAACAGTGTCAATTCAGACTGACACACATTCACTTAGGCTAAGGGAACTGGGGATATGCATCAGCTGCTTGTGTGAGTCGGACAGTGAATACTTTAGAGCGGCCGCTGCAGTGTGAGCTAACCGGGAGCTAACGGGAGAATAAACTCCTGTGGAAGAGCAGCACTGCAGCGGTCGGTAAATGCTGCAGAAACACATTAATAAACAATGAACCACGGCACTCTGGAGAAAAGTATAAGTTTGGAGAAGTCGTTATTCAATTTATTCTGGCTTCGTGTGATTAAAAGCAACACGATCATCGACCCGACGCAGTTGTTGTTGTTGTTGTTGTTGTTGTTGTTGTGAGCTGCCGTTGGGGGGCAAATCAGCGATGTAAACGGTGACGTCATGACGCAGCAAGGGCAGCTCTGGGGCGCCAGTGGGCGGTGTGCACAGAGCGGGAGCTGAAAAGGGAAACCGGAGCTGAACCAGAAAAGCTCCCGCTCGGAGCTAGAAACTGAAAAGCGCTGGTGTGAAAGCCGCAAAAGCTAACTGTTCTGTCATTCGAATGACTGACATCTATCTCCTTGACTGCTATATCCTTAGTGGCCTCTAGGGACAGGTAAGTGTGTTCCTAGTAAAACGTCTGTGTTAGGCTTCCGTTCTGCCATTTTGTTTGAGAGCCGCATGGGGAACAGGTCCCTGACTCTATCTGTCTCCATCTGGTTATTTTCACCCTTGAGAAGGCATAATCTGTGTTTGTTTAGGGAAACATTTTGTATAATGTGCTACTTATACTTTTGCATCTCATGTAACATTTATCTAAATTCAGCATAGGTAGTTAAGCCATGTATGTAATTGCTGCATGAGTAGTAATTGTCCCTTATTGGATGTTGGAGTGCATTTGGTTTATTTTGGGGAAAAGTACATTATATTTTGTTGTTGTTAGATATTTATACATGCCTTTGTTTGTATTATTTCAGTTTCACACCGCTCCTATTAAAATACCAAACGTCAGCTCCTGTCTCGGTCATTTTTGGGAGAGTGTTTAGCTCGCCACATAGCCATGCATCTACACGCGTGGTGAGGGCAGAAGACTAACGGTACGTCCACACAGCAGCTTTAGGCAAGGCAAGGCAAGGCAAGTTTATTTATATAGCACCTTTCAGCACCAGGCAATTCAAGGTGCTTTACAAAAATGAAAGACATTCAGATAAAGGCTTTTAAAAACAGTAAAAAATAATAAAAGAAACATTAAAAGAATAACAAAAAATGAAAGACATTAAGAAAAAATACATGGATAAAAGTTACAGTGCAGTCTAAGATATGAATAGTTCAATTAAAAGCAGCGACAAAAATAAAAGTCTTCAGCCTGGATTTAAAAATAGTCAGAGTTGCAGCGGACCTGCAGTTTTTTGGGAGTTTGTTCCAGATATTTGGAGCATAATAACTGAACGCTGCTTTACCATGTTTAGTTCTGACTCTGGGGACAGAAAGCTGACCAGTCCCTGAAGACCTGAGAGATCTGGATGGTTCATAATTTAGCAGGAGGTCAGAAATGTAATTTGGGCCTAAACCATTCAGTGCTTTATAAACCAGCAGCAGTATTTTGAAATCTATTCTTTGACACACAGGAAGCCAGTGTAAAGACTTCAGAACAGGAGTGATGTGATCCACTTTCTTAGTGTTAGTGAGGACTTGAGCAGCGGCGTTCTGAATTAGCTGCAGCTTCCTAATAGATTTTTTAGTGAGACCTGTGAAGACACCATTGCAGTAGTCGAGTCTACTGAAGATAAAAGCATGGACAAGTTTTTCCAAATCCTGCTGTAGCATTAGTCTTTTAATCCTAGATATATTCTTTAGGTGATAGTAGGCTGATTTAGTAACTGTTTTAATGTGACTGTTGAAACTCAGGTCAGAGTCCATGACTACACCTAGATTTCTGGCTTTATCTGTTGGTTTGAACATTGCAGACTGAAGCTCAGCGCTAACTTTTATACGTTCTGACTTGGCTCCAAAAACCATTACCTCAGTTTTATCTTTGTTTAATTGGAGAAAGTTCTGACACATCCAGTCATTGATTTGTTCAATGCACTTACTCAGTGTTTGAATTGGAGCATAGTCTCCTGGTGAAATTGTTACGTAGATTTGTGTGTCATCTGCATAGCTATGGTAACTTATTTTGTTGTTTTTCATTATCTGAGCCAGTGGTAGCATGTAGATGTTAAAGAGAAGAGGCCCCAAGATGGAGCCTTGAGGAACCCCACATGTCATATTTGTCAACTCAGATGTGTATATACCTATAGAAACAAAGTTGTTTATGTCCTTTAGGTAGGATTCAAACCAATTTAGAACTGTTTCCGAAAGTCCCACTCATTTTTCCAGTCGGTCTAGTAATATGCTGTGGTCAACAGTGTCAAACGCAGCACTGAGATCTAATAATACTAACACTGAAGTTCTGCCACTGTCTGTGTTTAAGTGGATGTCATTAAAGACCTTTACAAGAGCAGTCTCAGTGCTGTGGTTTGGACGAAAGCCTGACTGGAACACATCGAAACAGTTATTTAAATGCAAGAAATTACTCAACTGTTGAAAAACCACTTTTTCAATGATCTTACCTAGAAATGGGAGGTTTGATATGGGCCTGTAATTGTTCATTACTGAAGCATCTAGATTATTCTTTTTTAAGAGCGGTTTAATGACTGCAGTTTTCAGGGCCTGTGGAAAAATACCTGAGTAAAGAGATTTGTTTACTATATGAACGTAGATCTGAGGCCATGCAAGGCAAAACATCTTTGAAAAATCCTGTTGGAATAATATCAAGGCAGCAGGAGGAGGATTTCAGAAGTTGTATAATGTCCTCTAGGTTTTTATCATTAATCTGATGGAATTGTGTCATGGTGCTTGAATTGTTATTAGGTGGACACAGAGACAACACATTTGCTGTTCCTGATGCAGAGGCACTGACTGCTTGTCTGATTTTCTGAATTTTGTCAGTGAAAAAGGAGGCAAAATCATTGCACGCCCTGGTGGATAGAAATTCAGAGGTTACTGACACTGGGGGGTTAGTTAGTCTGTCGACGGTAGAAAACAAGGCACGTGCGTTGTTTTTGTTTTTGGTAATGATGTCAGAGAAGAACGATTGTAGTGCGTTTTTCAATTCCAAATTATAAAGGCCAAGTCTCTCTTTATAGATTTCAAAGTGAACCTGGAGATTTGTTTTTCGCCACCTGCGTTCCGCTTTTCGACATTCTCTTTTTTCTGTTTTCACGGTCATGGCCTTTCTCCATGGAGATATTTTCTTCCCAGTCACTTCCTTTACCTTAGTTGGAGCAATGGCATCTATAACATTTTTAATTATTAAATTAAAATGATCTACTAGCTCATTTACTGAGATGTTAGCAGGGGCAAGTGTGGAAGAAAAATTCTGAGTAAACATTTCCCTAGTATTTTCAGTTAAATATCGCTTTGTGGTCATCTCTTTTTGAAAAAAAGTGTGAACAGAAATAGAGCTCTCAAAGAAAACACAGGAATGGTCAGAGAGTGCAACATCAGTCACCACAACCTTAGAGATATTCAGACCCTTTGAGATAATTAAGTCCAGAGTGTGCCCCTTATTGTGCGTGGGCTCCGTCACATGCTGAGTCAGTCCATAGTTATCAAGAACACAAAACAGTTCTTTAGCCCCTCTGTCCTGGGGGTTGTCAACATGGATGTTAAAATCACCAACAATGACTAGACGGTCAAAGTCAATACACACTATAGACAGCAGTTCAGTAAAGTCATCAAAAAAGCTTGCACAGTATTTGGGTGGTCTATAGATATTTAGGAATGGAGCTCGAGAGGAGCATTTCAGCTGAAGGGCCACATATTCAAAAGAATCAAAGTTTCCATACGATGTCCTCCTGCATTGAAGGGAATCATTGAACAGAATAGCAACTCCACCCCCTTTCTTATGCATTCTTTCCTGACTCATAAAACTAAAGTTGGGAGGGGTTGATTCGATAAGAACAGCTGCACTGTTATTTTGTTCAATCCAAGTTTCTGTTAAAAACATAAAATCGAGATTGTGCTCAGTGATAAAATCATTGATTACAAATGTTTTTCCTGCCAAAGACCTGACATTTAATAAAGCTAGTTTAAGATGGTTAAACACACCATCAGTCAGGTTTTTTGTAACAAGCTGTGGCTGACATGGAATCACTGCTAAATTAGATAAACTCACACAAACTTTTGAGCGCTTCCTGTGTCTAAGCTGATTCACCACTCTTAATCTATTACCTATCAACACAGATATCGGCAAAGCTATAGGCAGGCAGGGCCCCGGCATGTCCTGGAAAGAGTTGAGAGTGCCATACGCCCTTGAGCCTGGACCCATCACATATCAGTAAGAGTTTGTTGCGTTTTGTACACACACATCCTTATCAGGAGATGGGGGAGATGGTGTGGGGGTAAAGGACATGCTGCCAGGGGGGGGAGGTGGTTGACGTAGGCGCGGTGATGAAGACGGGGGAGATGGTGCGCGTCTCTGCGGTGATTTTGGTGGGCGTCGTTGAGGAGCGGGGGTAAGGGACATGCTGCCAGCCCTGCGTATCGCCTTAGTTTGGTCTTTGAAATCCAGGAAGGAATCGGTGCCAGCCCTCTGTATCTCCTTCATGTGTTCAACGATCTTCAGGATGGTGGGCAAGGGTGAAAGGGTGAACGGAGTATCCTCAAAGGGGGGTGACGGGCGGTGGGGACTCCTCCGTGTGTGTGGAGACTCCTCCGTGTGTCTCAGTCTCCCATAATCAGAACATTCCTCAGGCAGGTGCAGTGATAATTCTTCAGGGTTTTCTGAGCGATGTGTTGTGTCTTTCTCCTGTTTTGATTCCTCTTGCCGCTTGTCCTTGGCAGAGGGAACAGATTGATGACGCAGGCAGTTGAATATGTTAGAGATAAACAATTTCACTCCTGATTTGTTCAGACAAACTCCATTTGCCCTGAAAAGATGTCGGCGGTCCCAGAAAAAGTTAAAATTGTCAATAAAATGAACAGAATGGTCAGTACAGACAGTTGAATGCCAGGTGTTCAGTGCAAATAATCTGCTGAATCTCTCCACTCCTCTTCTGACTGGCGGTAGAGGGCCACTGATGAACACCTCTGCATTTAGAGAACTGGCAGTTTCCAACAAACATTTAAAGTCTTCTTTCAGCACTTCTGACTGTTGTTTCACAACATCATCTGTTCCAATGTGCAGTACCACATTCTTCACAGTCGGATGTTCAGCCCCAATATGCAGGATCTTCTCAGCCAAGTCAGAGACCACATCCTTGGGAAAACAGAGTACTTTGGTGTTGTTCTTACTACACAGACCTTTTACATCTCTTACAGCAGAGTCACCCACAATCAGAGTTTCAGGCCCAGTCGTTAGCTTTCCCTCTAGCCTTTTACTTTTGGAGTAGCTACTGTATTGGTCCTTACCCTGCTGTGTGAAGAGGACGGGTTATTCAGGTCATCAGAAAGAGATCTCCGGCTCTCGGTCAGCAGAGCGTATCTGTTCTGGATTGGCACACTTGGTGGTTTAGGAGGATTGTTTGTAGTTCTCCCTTTAGCAGCTGTCCACTGCTGTTTCCTAGTATGAATAGGGGTTGAAGAGGCGCTCTTCCTGGGTGATAACAATGCAGGCCAGCCGGTCGCATCACAGATGTCTGAGCGCTGGGCTCTGCCTGTTATCCGTCCTCCCAAATCCCATGGAAATGATTTACTCTTAGGCTTTGCACCCAGAGAGTTCCAGGGAGGACTACCACTTGTAGATTTATTACCCGGTATACAGCCCTCCTGTTCCTTGGAATGCTTGTAGCTGCTAACTAGCTTTGAGTTAGCATACCCTTTTTCATTATTTTGCAACACTGGTAAAGTGGTGTCATTCCCACGACATAGTCCATTCACTTTCACGTTAACTTCCAACCGTTGCATTTTCATTTCCAACACAGCCATCTTCTGTAGAAGTTTGTCGAAGTCATCTGTAGTGAACGGAGGCATTTTGCTACCAACTAGCTTAAGCTAAATAGTAAATAGGTATGCAGTAGCCTACCAGGCTTTAGCTGTTGCTAGGCCACGCTACTGTAAGACTGAGGTCATCGTAAAAATGTTGAAATATGGCTGAAATCCTCCGTCTATTTACGAAGATGAACTGTCCCAGTGATAAGTTAATGTCCAGGAGCCGCTGCTCGAAGTTTTCAGAGAATAAGAATAGGAAAATCAGCATAAAAAGTAAGCAGAGGCAAGAGCAAGCAGAAAAGCGTCTGCACTGTATCAGCAGAGAGAGAGAGCTTTAGACGAATCTTCCACCGCTTCCAACGCTTCTCTGCCCATTGACTTTGAATGGGGATGAAGTCACTTTGCCTTGCTTTTCGCCAAATTGCATTGTGGGGGAGCGAAGCGAAGATTTCCAGGATTTCCAGGATTCCAAAGTTGAGCAATGTTCAACTTTTGAAGCTGAGCTGGACAGCCAATCAAACACATTTATGCAAATCTGACAGTAGAAGCGCTAGCCAATAAAACCGCGTGTAAGCAGGGAGAACCAGACCGCAGTTCATTTCCTCATATTCCAAACGAGAAATTACGGTAGCAAATCACCCGGTTCTTTATGACCAGAACTATTAACAGGATACAAACCGGAGGAACCAGGCATGGAGGGAGGTGGCAGAGACAGTGGGTGAAAGTGGTAGGTTTTCGCCTGTTTGGGGAGTTTATATATATATATATATTGCTCGCATAAAATCCCCGGGGTTTTTTGCTTTGTATGTCGGGGGCGGGAGATTCATGTGATTGGTTGTTGGTCGCATTGCTCGCAAAAAATCCCCAAGCTGTCAGACACGCCCAGCTGCAAGATTTTCAAGATTTTTGAAAAGCTGCTGTGTGGACGTACCGTAACAGTGCTAACAGCTAATTAGCTAAAGGCGGCCAATGTTAGCAGCAGTTAGCTTTAGTCTATCAACAATAATAATTGTAAAGAGTGTATATTAAGACATTTTATCATGAAGTATGACAAAGTTCGACCAAATTCGCACTTGACCGACTGTATAGAGCAGGGGTCTCCAACCTTTTTTAGGATGAGCGCTACTTTCAAAAAATAAAACAAGTAAGTAGTGAGCTACTTTTACTTCTCTTTTTTGTTGTTTTTTGAAGTGTATATATTTAGCACATTTTAACATTATACTTTGTGTGCTGTTTGGGTCATGTGGGACCCGTTTTCAGTGTTTACTAAAAGAAAATGTGTGCAATTTAATTATTTTAACCTGCTTTATTTGGAGGTGGACCTCACATCCTCTAGGGGGGTCCGGGAAGATTTTTTTTAAATGTTGAAGTTAAATGCATCATTTTGGATTTGCTTGGCGAGCTACTTATTGAGGGCTTGCGAGCTACCGGTAGCTCGCGATCGACGTGTTGGCGACCCCTGGTATAGAGCAATTCACCCGCTCACCATGGTAACTTCATTTTAGAACAGTGTGAATGAGAGACAAACGGGTCAACTTCAGAATGAGGACATATATATATAAACTTCAAAGGTGATAGATTTGATTCAAATAACTTTGTTTTTTAATAAAAACTAATTTTATTCTTGGGAACATTTCACATTTACAAGAAGAAATGTACTGACTAAACAAAATGTTGCAATTTTTTTACTTTAACTTGAACAAAACAGTGTTTTTTATATTCGCTAATCAGTGAATCAATAATCAATTAAAACTTATAATTAATGATTTTGATATGAAACAAGTGTATTTAATACTTAATTATATAAAAGAGAGAGTACTTCTGTGCTGCCTCATGGTGTGCAGGAGGTTATAGATATCTTCAACAGGAAGTGCTCACAGAGACGGTGTGTCTGACAGCGAGCATTCAGAGGACGAGAGATCCAGCATCTTGTGTGTGGTGATGTGGTTTAGGAGGTCAATAGGTGTCACAACACTAACCACCATCTGCCTCTGACAAGTTGACCCATCAGCCCAATCTGGAGAGACAGAGTAGACTGAAGTTACACTGACAATACTCTCTAAAAATCCTTAACAACAATATCAGCCTATACAAGCACATTTAAAGTGGACAACATTATCAAAATGAAGCAGCAATTGTATCACCTTCACACCCAAACCCATTACTACTGATCAGCTCAGGATGTGTGTTGCATGTTGTCATCCCTAATCTACCATCTGCAATTAAACAAATGCAAAATTCCAAAGAAAATGCTATCCGGCCATGATTTTCTTTTAAACCATAAAACACATAAGATAAACTGAGAATTGAGTTAGTACAAAAAAACGTTTCCTTCAACATCTAAATTTAAAAACAGTGTCTGCACGTACATGATTCTGCACAGTGAAGCTTAAGTAGGCCGAAGTAACAAAAGAGGAAATGTCTCCTTTTTTTTAGGGGAAGGGAGACTTTAAAATGAATATGTGAGTTTAAAGGCACTTTATGGATTCAATCAGTGTGCGAAAGGCTCCAGGCTTTTTCAAACACAGCAACAAATGTCCCTGTTTTAAGATTTCAGCCACTAGGTAGAGTCCAGTGGCGTCGCCAGATATACAGTAAATACGGTGTATATGTGTAATGTTCCTCTCGGGCTGCATTTAAAAATAAAATAGAGAAAATAAATAAAATAGCTTTTGAAAATATGTGCATCTTAAAAGTGCTTAATTTTAGATAAATCAAATAAAGTGTAGCAGCAGCTTGAGTTTCTCTTTTTCTTTGTTAACCGTTTCACACCATGACTTAACAGTTTCAGACGATTATAGAACAATATCGTCTTTACATATCATAACAATTGAACAGTTTAAAAGTTTCTCTTTCTTTCCCTCTTATATTGCAGTCCCTCTCTCACTTTGTTTTGTTCAGTGCAAGAATTGAGCTCGAGCTTGTCCTGCCAGGAGTTTACATCTGGGCTGAAATTGTGTCAGGGCCATTCTTCACACAATGCAGGTGCTCATTGGTTAGCCTGGAACGATATTTAGTTTGAATTTTGATCCTGGTGGACTGATCATATTGGGCTCTGAGACTGCTTATTTTTTGTGACCTCAGTTCTGACTTGAGAGGGAATGTTTGGTCAAACACAAACGTTTTGGCACTTTTAATGAGCGCCACGGTCTCTGAACAAATGAGACACACTGGCTCTGTGCTCCCAGTGGGTAGGATGAACATTAATGAGTCCGTCCACTCAGGGTTAAAAGCTCTGTTCTCACTGTCCACTTTCCTCTTCTTGGAGAGTGCCATGTGTAATTAATTATTTGTCTCTCTCTGTCTGCCGCTAACACGCCTGTTCACTCTCCTCTCCACTTCTCTCCCTGGCCCTTCCTCACTTCTCTTATTTTTCATTTCCTCGCTCCTCGGTCTCGGTCTCACCGGAAGTTGATTTGTCTGCGCCATCTTGAGTAGCATGCCGATGGCCTTATTTTTGCCGGAGGAGCGATAATGGAGGAGCTATAACCGAGGAACCACCAGACCATCCTTCGATTAAATCCTCAGACACTCACCCCGCCCCCTTACTGTGTATCGCTCACTGATTGGACGATGCAGTGCATGCACTGATCTGATGCTTCTTGACATGAGAGCAGTTTCCCAGCTGAGTGAAGAAAACACATGAACCTCACGGGAGTCACTCCTCAGTTTATACCGTGTTTTGTTTCAATTAATGTATCATTTAGTGACAAATATGTGATATATCTGAACAACAAAGTGGTCAAAAATCATTTTATTCATTTTTTGGAAACATTTTCATGATCGCTTTTTTCATTTTACATTTTCATTTATTGTCATTTCCATTCAGTCAGTCATTAAGTGCTATTTCAAATGTTAATATGCTACATATCCAAACAAACAAACAAAGTGTGCAATCCAATGAATGTTAATCTAACTGGGTTTTGATAGATAATCTGATGACAGAACTGTAAACAGAATAGCTGAAACCTTAACAAACTAAATAACTCAGTTACCTCTAATCATTAACCCATGTTTGTATAATTGAGTTAACTCTGTGTGTTGCTGCTAGCATACATAACACCTGACGTGGAAACGTTACTCGTGGATGGGGCTACAGAGCTACAAGAAAGACAGTCGAACCCGGTGCATTCCTCCATCTGAATGTGGTGCATTTTTTGCTAAATGTTTAGACAAATTGCTCGTGTTACCGCCCTTACATGCTAAACACTTATTGCACTTTTGGTAACGAGCATTGTCCACTTCAAGACGGGTAACATTTAACCACACCTTGGAGCGCTTCTCTCCGCCATCCCAGCCGTGTGTTGCTGCATGTAGCAGCCGCGTGTGTGTAAACTGCCCCGCCCCCTCGCACACGGGGGAGAGAGAGATCTCGTCTCGATTGGAAAGATCAAAAATACACCGACCATAGACGCATTTGTTTTGTCTTTTTGCATTAGAGACGAGTTGGCGACAATAAGACTGCGAGATAATGTTTGTGTAGCAATAATACATGACCTTTCTCTTTCTCAACTCGCTACTCGGAGGGAAGTCGCTGTCATATGCCTTGTGAACACTCCGATAATGCCTCTCCACGTTACCTTTCTTTGGCAAAGCGACGCTTGCTTTACAAATAAGGCAAATAACCTTTGAATGTGACATCGCAACAAAATATTCTTCCTCCCATTCTGGGTGGAAGTGGTATGTTTTTAGCTTTTTGCTCGGTCCCGCACTCATTTTGTTGTTTGTCTCTTGTGTTACCTTTTTACTATTAATGGTATCTCGGCACCAAAACCGTAGTTTCAAATACACACCGGTGGTTTCTGACTTGGCTCGTTGTCAGCCGGTAACCAGCTGCCCAGACATTTCGAGGGGAAAAAGGATGAAAACGAGGCGTTCGGGTGCCGTGGGAAGAACCTCCGTTTATTCACGTTCTTCAAGCTATATTGACACTGTATTGCATACATACAGACTAGATACTATTCATTTTCTGACCACTTTCTCTATACTTTCGTCTCTCTCCATAACTCCGCACTTCGCCTTGGCCATCACATTTCACACACACAGAGACTCCAAAACCCACAACCCCTTGCGGCTGCTACTCTTAAAGTGACAGGCCAAGCCTGTAACACTTGTTTGTCTCTTTAACTTAATTTGAGTTTTCCCGGCACTTGACTGATTTTGTATTGCTTTGCATTCTGGGTTAACAGACTGGAAACAATTTATGAATGACTCGCGATCTACCAGCATTGCCCCTGCGGTCGACCGCGGTCGACGTACTGGGCACCTCTGTAGCATCTCTGTAAACTACGTGTATTCACTGAATTTCACTCTCTGCCTTTAACGGCTCGTTGTAGCTCCAATAGCTTCAGCCCCCACCCTCCCTGTGAGCACAGTGTGCTCTGATTGGTCGGGACCATGCTGAACACGTAACATGAACGTGCCGGGCGGCGCGGTCCCGTGGGTTAGATGCGCGTTCATAATGCAGAGGGAAATAACTCTCAGAATAACGTTATTAGCACATTTTTACAACTTGACACGAATGTTTTTAATAAGGGCTATACAAGTGTTCATACTGGGTAGTTTATTTAGTTTAAAAAAAATTATCCAACGATTTACAGACCACTCTTTTCCCATGTAAGTCAATGGGAAAAAGTGTTTCCGGGCCTGGCAACCAAACGGAAGTGTAGTACCGCCGTTTGGCCACCACGAATATTTTCATCTGAGTCCGGCGCACTTCCTGGGGGCTTGGTAGTGACCCATCCATGGTAGTGACAGCGTCTCTCCATGCTTCCCTGGTGGGAGGGACTAGTCGCAGGGAAACTACGCAAGTGAGGGACGCAAGGAATCCATTTAACTGAACAGACCCCCTGTATCGCTAATTATTGTCTTCACTCACTTTCCTCTCCGCTTCTCTCTGCCGCGCTCTCGTCTCTTCTTCTGTGTTTCTCTCCCTGTATCGCTCACTCGTCTCTTTCGCCCCCTGTCGGCGGCGGTTAAAATAGAATCGCCCCGTCAAAATTGAAATCCCCTATTAATGTATTGATTATATAGGTCCGGGTCCGTATAGGTCGGTGTCTGGGTCCAGACCGCTGTCCGCCTGTTGCCGACCCCTGGAACTTTAGATAGTTCACTTTAGATAGTTCACTTTAGTCAGCTTCTGTGGTGCGCATCAGACGACAGTTTGTTACATTGTTTCATTTTTCAGAAGGTTCGGTTTGCGTTCACACGGGCAAAACTCAAACGGACTATAAACTTTAAACACAAGTCATGTGCACGGAAATGCTGTTCAACCATTGGTCAGACATTAAGGAGGTAAAAACGCAAATCCCGGCAATTTCTACCGGAGCCTCCGCCATGGAGCATCGGCACTTTCGGCAGGTTATTCTCATGCTGCTGTTAATCTGGAGATCAACAGACACTAGCGGCCCGCGCATATGATTATATAATCAGACAAGGTCCGTTAAAAAACATTATAACATAATGAGAGACGTTCTGCAGTAAGGAGGGGCGTTTCACCGACGACAGGTGTTCTTACTTTTATGTAGTTGACGGAGCATTTTTACTTTACACGACACTGTTCAACACTTAATTCTGCTTCACTCTTTAAATTAACAACCGCGGATGTCTTGAAAGACTCTTTCGCTAAAGATTTTTGAAGACAACCACGTTCTTGTGAGACGTAAATACTGCGCTTCCTATGTTTTGGTGCGGACTGCGTTCACACCAGCAATGAACCGCTCCAGAGTTTGCAAGCAAGCGTTCCGAGACCACCTATTTTAGCGTACCAGAGTCCGATTGTTTAGTTCACTTCAGAGGTCTCGGACTGCGTTCACACCGACCCAAATGAACCGCACCAAGCGGCTAAACGCACCAGGGTTAGATTCAACCGGACTATAAAAGGCTGGTGTGAATGCGCCGTTATCTCAGTGGGTCTTAAACGGTTTGGTCACAAATTATTCAAAAGATTATTTCCGCGGCACACCTTCATATGATCATTATAGTCTATATGGCAGTAAAACAAGAATAGAGTTTAAAAGGGGAGTGATTTGTAAAATATCCATAAAGAAAATCTGTTTACAGTTCTGTTTCATATGGGTGTTGAGAGATGTATCCATAGATCTCTTAATGTTGCTCTCAAAGTGCACCATATTGATGCTTTTAACTTCAATATTTAAAAAAAATCTTCCCGGGGGAATATCCCCCCGGACCCCCCTAGAGGAGGTGAGGTCCACCCCCCACTCATAAAAAATAGCACTTTACCCCTGCCTATATGCCGTGAGATGATTATCGAGCCTTTATTGTAACAGTCGCGGGTGTACTGTGTGTGCGTGTGGGGAGTGTTGCAGTAGAAAATTCCACTGTAGCGCCGCGGCCGCCGCCACTGTGGGCTAAGCCCTGAATGTTTTCAGGTCCAGGCGACGCCCCTGGTGGAGTCCTTTATCAACCCATCTGTGCTGAGTTGCAGAAAAGCAATAAGCTTACCAACCTAAACAAAATAGTATCTTACTCTGAGCCGCATCATTCACCACCAGGGCGAAGGGGTTGGTTTTGAGAATGTGGGACAGCTTGCCCAGGTTATCTGTCAGGTGCAGCTGGGAGAACAAGTGTAGGGAGTCCATCATGTAAACATGTTCACTTTGAATGCATGGAATGTTTTAGTATGCTAAACAATGTGTTTCTACGGACCGACCTGTTTGTAATGCTTACAGAGCACCTTGCTGACAGCATCTGAGAGTTGGACCTCTCCGGCCGTCACAGAGGACAAAATTGTTCTCAGAGTCACCATCCCCTGGATCACACTGTGGAAACACACAAACAGATAATCTATTAGCTATGACACAATTCCTATGGCTTTAAATGAGGAGTGTAAACTGTCTGTCCCGGTATAATGATATCA
This sequence comes from Pseudochaenichthys georgianus, assembly GCF_902827115.2. Lineage (NCBI taxonomy): Eukaryota > Metazoa > Chordata > Actinopteri > Perciformes > Channichthyidae > Pseudochaenichthys > Pseudochaenichthys georgianus. The sequence goes on along the minus strand of NC_047523.1, from coordinate 25,201,721 downwards.
GTATTGTGATTAAATGTTCGGGACATTTCTGGAAGTCAAGTGTAGACGTAGGTTTACAAATCAGAAGTACACATTCAAAAAGAGAAAGCGGTACCACTTTACAATAAGACTACCCTTATAAAGGATTCATAAAGGGTTTATAATTAGGTTATTAAGGTTGTAAACACTTTATTAATCATTAAGAACCATTTATTAATCAGTTCTAATATAGTTTTCATACATCAACTCAGGCTCACTATTTGGCAAGATGACAGCCTTATATTGGCACTAGCTTACTTCGTTTTCTTCATCAGCCAGCATCCTTGGTATCTGTTGTTCACTGAGTTGATTCTCCCCCCCATCCATCTTGATGTTTCTTGGCATCTCTTTATGACCAGGGTTAACTGCCAAAAGGGAGCCTTGTAAAGTGTTAAACCATCACCAATCACCATTTATGAATGAGTTACTACCATTTATAAGTTATATTAAGCCTTAAAGGTATGCATAAATTAGGGCGTGGTCACATTGAGTGACAGGTCTGTCCACTGACTGCTGCTGTTAGATTTCTACTCTGCTAGCAGCTCCTTGCTGCTACAGGGGCTCAGCCTGCTCAACTCATCCGGGGAACATAACTTGAACTCGGCCGTGTTTGTTGTGCGTGTGGCCTTGTGGACTATTCTTCATATATATCGGACTATTGTGACTCGCTCTGCAGATAAAACAGACGGTGCATGAATGCGGTTTTGCGGTAAGTGAAATTCGAGAACTTTATTTATGTAATTGTCAGAGATTGGGCTATTCAACCAGTGCTATTTACAAAAAAACCAGCACATACAGAAGTGAGAGACATTACTCACTTGTATTGCAAAGATGCAAAGTGTGGAGAGAGTGGAAAGTGCCAGTGCCTCTCTGTTGGCCTTCCCTGCTGTGTCAAAATGTGTCCCCCAACGTTTCTGAGGAACCTGACATTTAACATTATATTCTAGTATCTATATACTTGACCTCTCACAGAATTATTTGATGATTTGTATACTGTACTTTGAATTAAGGTTCCAGTTTCAATAAAACCTGTACTATTTACACCTATGTTTTAGAGGCTTGCAATTTAGAACGAATACACTTTATTTTATTGGGTTACTCTTATTCTGACTATTTGGTGATGTAGTTCAGCCACCTGGTATTTCCCTCTCCAAATATGATGACCATCAGAGTGAGCATTCTTAACTTATCGGCTATTATGCCACTTATCCCCCGTTCTGAATTTGACTGTTTCAGAGAAGAGGTAGGCCTATGTCTAAAGAAATCTCATTTGCAATATAACTGTATACCAGATATGTCCATAAAACTACTGGTTAGTGTTCAATAGCACCCTAGACAATTCAGTAATGGTATATTTTTTAGGGATTACTGTTTTACTGATAAATGAGAGAAAAGTGATTGAGTCCTGTGTTCATCAAAAAGTACAATTTCCGTCTAAACTAAAGCTAAGTTTACAGGACTATAATTCAATATTCTTTTAGGTAAATAATTGTCTGACTATTTGGTGATGTAGGACAGCAACCTGGTTCATACCTCAGCAAATCTGAAGAGGAAAAGAGTGATCATTCTCACGTTATGGGCTTTTTTGTCACCTTTCCCATATTCGGCCTGGTCTAATTTGGCTCTTTTTCATTAATGGGAGACCCTAAAGATATGAAAAATCATTGTTGTGTTTTGTTCTACCTCGGGTAGGAGTATCTCAAAATCTGAGGGCCCTTCCTTGGACATACCTGGAGAAGGAAGAAATGGGTCTTCGGAATGATGGGAGTTAAAGACAAAAGGCGGAGACTAGTGTTGAAACTAGTGGAGAAACGATCAAGATGCCACCTTGTCCCTCTGATTAGACGGCATGTTAAGTCAGGAAGTAGCATTATTAGTGATGAGTGGAGGGCATACAGGAGAGTGCTGAGTAACATGGGGTACAACCACTACAACATAAACCACAGCAGGTGTTTTGTGAACCCCCAGACTGGCAGTCATATCCAACATATAGAAAGAGCTTGGTCGGCCATCAAAGGTCCGTAGACTGAGAGGAAACCGTACAGAGAGTTTGTTGGAGGAACACCTCAAGGTTCTTGAATGGTCATCTTGGCTTGGCTCTGCTCACCCTGATGAAGCTTGGACGCTTGTTCAAGGATATACACAAAGCATTTCCAGTCTGAGTACCATTATGTCTTACCAAGTCTTTCATTTATGACTGAGAAAAGCTTTTATGTTTAAATATGTGTATCAGCCATACTAAATAGTGATTATTTTGAGTCCTGATTTTCTTCATGTGTGAAGAAAATGTTTTGCTTGGTTCTGTTGCATCTTACTTTGCATTTCATGTGAAAAATGTGTATTAGGTCAGCGTGAATGTTATAACTCATTCATAAATAGACATGTGTATTAAACTTAAAAACAACGCACCCTTTCAGTAGTTATAAATGTTAGTGACTCATCAATAGATGGTGATGTGTTTCACACTTTACAATAAGGCTCCCTTTTACCAATTATAAATGGTAGTAACTCATTAATAAATTGGAATGTGTTTTACACTTTACAATAAGGCTCCCTTTCAGTAGTTATAAATGTTAGTGACTCATCAATAGATGGTGATGTGTTTCACACTTTACAATAAGGCTCCCTTTTGGCAGTTATAAATGTTAGTAACTCATTAATAGATGGTCATAAGAGATGCCAAGAAACATCAAGATGAATGGGGGCAGAATCAACTTGGTGAACAACAGATACCAAGGATGCTGGCTGATGAAGAAGATGAAATAAGCTAGGTAGCCAATATAAGGCTTAGCAGTACAGATACATGTGGGCTCACTATTTGGCAAGCAACCGGTCACAGTTGCCCTGTTTATCTCATATCTTATAAAAGCTTATTAATTATTTATAAAGCGTTCACAACCTAATTAATAAATTACAAACTATTCGTAAACCCTTTATAAGGGTAGTCTTATTGTAAAGTGGTACAGAGAAAGCTATGAACATGGACAATACAGCTCATAAATAGCATATATAGCAGGGCAAAGAAGACATGCAGACAAAGCAAATGTTAAAGAGTGTGAAGCTGTGTTTACAAACTGCAACCAACAAAACCTGATCATTGTGCCTTTAATGCAACCTGAGGAAATGTCGGCTATTCTGTTGAAATTGGGCTATATAACTTAAACATAATTGACTTTAATGATTGAAATAAATAGTGGAAGACCCAGGGGTTTCGATAGTGGGAAAATATATATATATTAAATTAATGTAATCATTTATAGTATACGTCTTTAAAAACAGCAGGTTGTGCTATTAGAGGAGGACCAGATAAAAACAAAGTTGTGTATGAAAACAATCAAACATTCTTTTGAAGAGATATACCCTGACTTATCGACGACTGGGGCCTGGTCGAAGGCTTTCTGCTTCAGGATCTCGATGGTTTTCTGGCAGGACACAGACGGTAACACAGTGAAGGTGGCAGACAGCTTCAGACACTGGACCGTCATGTTCCACCACCTTAAAGAGAGAGGAAGTTATTTGACATCTGGATAAGGTTTCCCGTTAGCCTTATGGTTAACTTTCTCACCAGGGTTTGAGGTCCATTGGCTCCTTGGGGCTGAGAAAGCCCTTTTCACACATCCAATTGTCATTCAGGAACTTTGACCTGGACGTAGCAATGAGTTTGTGCACAAAACAAAACAGATAATTGGCGACTCTTGTTTTTGATATAATACCACGTTTTGGTTAGGCTTGAGACTAAAGTTGTTACTTTCCATCATTAATAGGGGATGCAGCCAGCAATGTGTTGTTGTGTGTCTTCCCCTAATAGCCAGGCCCTTTGGTTTAGTATCAAAGTGTCTGTCTGTTTCCTAGTGGTGGACAGGCAAATTAAAACAACAGATAATCCTGACTGGACACTTGTTTTGTGGCCAACTATTTATTTAGCTGAGATCACAAAAGCTCAAAGATGTATAAAAAAAACTAAAATAAATTAAGAAAATATTTAAATAAAAGCAAATAATTATTCAAATAGCAACAACAACAATCGAATCCAGTAATCATAATGAGAAGCAGCCAACGTTCAGTAGAAGACACCAAAACACAAGGATAACAGTGAGGCTCAGTTAAATCAAGTAGAATTAGCACCATGTTAATTGGATGTTTATCTTTCTGGGTGTCAATATTATTAAGTAATGTTACGAGAGTTCATTAAATCTGTGTCTTACATGTAGTTGCGGACAGAGTCTGCCAGGATGACCACACAGCGCTGTCCCTCCTCCAGCTGCTGAGCCATCTTCACTGCTGCTGCCATGGCCGAGCCAGAGCTGCCACCTGCAGAAAAAAACAAAAAGGAATTCAAACTTAATGAGAGGAAACTAATGACTGTAGCAAAATGTACAATATCAGGAAAACCTGAACGGTATCACAGTGATCGTACCACAAAGAAGGCCCTCTTCTCTGATCAGCTTGCGACACATGGTAAACGTCTCCATATCAGTCGATGTATACCACATGTCAACAAGCTACATGAAGGGAGAGGGAAACACATGATTATTGCTCAGTGTGCAGATTAAACCAAAATGTGCATCTTGCACAGTTTAAATGTATGCATGAACAAACTCTCTCACAGATCTGTCCAACACTGTTGGGATAAAGTCGTATCCAATGCCTTCCACTTCATAGGAAGTCTTATTTTCATTTGATCCAATCAGAATGGAGCCCTCCGGTTCCACAGCAACTATCTGAAACATAGAAAACAATAGTGAAAACTGTAAACTCTGAAGTATAAAAATGTAAAGTCAGCACCACCGCCCTGAAACATAAACTCAACTGTACATCACATGTTCTCCATACACATCTTCTAATCGTTTTAGCTAAATAAAAAGCAATAAATGAGGTTCTTATTCACAATGAGGTGTGTGTCTTGCCTTGACATTGGGGCACCTCTCCTTCAACTTCCGAGCTACACCAGTTAGTGTCCCACCTGTGCCAACTCCTGCCACCAACATGTCCAATTTCCCTGGAAGCAAAAGCAACCCTTTCTTTTCCAATCTTTGTTTAGCATAAATCTACACAGGACATTTATGGCTATTCCTTGAATTTGTTTTACACATGTTGGTCTTCTAAAGTACTAAGCATAGAGCATCACTGAGCTACATCATATTTTGTGGACTGCTGTACAATGTTAAAGCGCAAACCACCACACTGCTCCAGTATCTCTTCAGCTGTGGTGTCGTAGTGAGCCAGAGGATTGCTGGCATTACGATATTGGTCCAGGATGTGTGAGTTGGGTATCTGGCTCTTCAGACGCCACGCCATGATTATGTGAGACTCTGGGGAGTCGAAGGCAGCAGCAGAAGGTGTGCGCACTACTTCTGCCCCGAGAGCTCTCAGCACATCCTCCTAAAAACATATAGTGAAATTACATTTCATTAGCCACTCGTCTATAATGCACTAGTATTGATCATTAAAGGAGGACTACAAATTGACCATTTCCATATCTATTACTCAATTACTATATCAAAACATTTGTTTACAAAGTCTCAAACTATGCTTTCAATATAATCAAAATCTCATTCATCCAGTCATATGCTCACTACTTCACAAACACATACATGTTTGCATTAAACATGTTATTTAAAACACTTCAACATAAATAGTCCATGTTTGTGCAGCGACTCTGTGAGACAATGGACAAGTCCAATGTATTAAATCATGAGCTGAAGTGAAATTCATTTGGGTTAAAGTTAAATGAGACTTGGATTGCACTGCAAGCATTTTGTGAGGGTTTGTCAACTCATGTTTTGATATAGATTTGTCGTTGTTAAATGTGTGTTCTCTTATCCATATATTCTTCGTTCATCATGGAGCCGTGCCAGAAAAACTATGTTTTTCTCCAAAAATGTAAGCTAATGCAGGATGAGGATCTGCCACATGATCATTTTGTTGGTAATATTCCTTTAAAGGAGTTGTGTACCTTCTCCCTGCTCATCCTCTCAGGCATGGTTATGATGCAGCGGTAGCCTTTCACTGCAGCTGTGAGGGCGAGGCCGAGACCTGCAGACGACCAGAGGAGAATTCAAACAACGTGCCATGTTCCTTTAAAGGTGGGGTAGGTAAGTTTGAGAAACCGGCTCGAGTTACACTTTTTGTTATATTCCATGGAATGCTCTTAACATCCAACATAGCAATGAATATCATATTTATTTTATTTATTCATTTATTTAACAGGGACAGTGCACATTAATGAACATTTCTGTAAATGTGCCAGAGTTAGCCAAGAGGCTATTTTTCATCTGTAGTCCCTGGACAGATTTTAAAAGTCAACCTAAAACACATTTCATTTTAAACAAGTAAATACAATACATTTAAAACAAGCAACAGTCATTACTGGGATACTTAAATAAAACAATTTAAAATATAGAACATTAAAACAAAACAAAAGAACATGTTAAAACACAGGCGGTGGATTGTAAGGAGCAGAAGATTGGGTCAGTGTTGGCAGAGCTGATTCCTCACTAACCAGGTTTTGAGTTGGGATTTAAATAAAGTGAATGTGGTCTGGTCTCTGATTGGAGGTGGGATCGAGTTCCATTGCTGAGCAGCTTTAACAGAAAATGAAGACTGACTGAAAGAACTTTTTCTGAGTGGAATAATGCAATCTCCTCTCGCTGCACCTCTTGTTACCCTAGTTGCAGTTGTGCGTATGTTAATAAACTGTCTAAGAGGAGGTGAGGTAAGGCCGTTGACAATCTTGTAAAAAAGGCAAGCATTTGCATGTTTAATGAGGTTTTCCCAGCTTAGCAAGTTGTATTTTGGAGTATTGGGCAGTGATGCGAAAAAACAGATTTTTTTGTCCAGTATTTTGAGTGTTTGTTTGTACAATGACTCCAGTGGTTTTAATGTTGTTGTACTGGCATGTGACCAGGTAGTTAAACAGTAGGTGATGTGTGAGAGAACCATAGAGTGTGTGTACATCAGAGATGCCTCAATTGACATGTAATCTCTGGTGAACCTACAATTCGACAGACTGAATTTGACCCTATTACATATTTTTTTAACCTGAGCCTTGAAATTGAGTGTTGAATCAATCATGACTCCAAGGTATTTGTATTGTGACACCACCTGTAGCCTCTCCCCTGATACAAAAACATCTGGCGCAACACAAGAGGACTTTGTTTTGGTGAAGAAGATGCATACTGTTTTACAAATATTTAGTTGCAAACAGCAGTGTTCCAACCAAGTTGTTACATGAACCATGGTGTTTGTCAGTTCATTAGCCACTTGTGTCATATTGCTTCCATGTACATATATTACAGTGTCATCTGCATACATTTGGATGTTTGTGTCAGGACATACAGATGGTAAATCATTTATATAGAGCGAAAATAGTAATGGTCCCAGGATTGAACCTTGTGGGACCCCTGTCGAAAGATGAAGGTCAGCAGATTCATGATTTTGAACTCTCACATACTGAGATCGGTTAAACAAATATGATTCTAACCATCTAAGTGTTTGTGAAGAAAAGTTAAAACTGGAAAGCTTAGATATGAGTATTTTATGATTAACAGTGTCAAAAGCCTTTTTTAGGTCAAAAAACACAGCTCCTACAACACCACCTTTATCCATTTTTTTATTTGATTTGTTCTGTAAAAAAACAGTTGGCGGTCTCTGTTGAGTATTTTGCCCTAAAGCCAAATTGCATTGGATGCAGAGAAAATGTACTAGTGTTTAAATGCTCAATGATTTGCTCAGACACAAGTTTCTCAGCAACCTTTGACACTGTAGGAACGATACTAATTGGCCTGTAGTTACAGGAAGACATGGGGTCTCCACTTTTGAATATTGGGATAACTATAGCTGGCTTCCAAACACACTTGGAAACATTCCCTGACTGAATGAGAGGTTAATCATTTTGGCAATAGGATTAGAAAGTGTTGTGCTGAGATCTTTTATAATAACCATGTCCATGCCAAGTATATCCTTTGTTCTCGATGCTTTAAGTGATCCAATCACTTTTGTAACTTCAGATTCAGTGATATTTTATGCTGAAAGCCGGCTCAATTGTATTAACATAACAAAAATGTGTGCAGTCAGTTGAGAAACACTGTGCAATGGTTGCAACAGAAATCAATGAAGTAGTGGTTTAAAACTTCAGCTATGTCAGCTGGATTGTGCTTTGACAAAAAAATCCATTAAAAAACGTCATCTCTGGAAGCCGTAGTACTGCCTGTCAGCTTTCCAACTGTGCACACATTTATCTCGTTCCCTCATTGGTCATGTGCACGTTCGTGTGTGTTGGAGGAGGGGCTCTGTAAGGAAGTGGCAGATTTGTTCCGGCTGTGTATTTTCACATTCTAGCGCACTCAAGCTGGTTTCTCCAAAATTACCTACCCCACCTTTAAGTTATAATTTTCTGTGTTCTCGCCTTGATAACAAGCTGTTCCTACATCTTTCTTTACAGATACCTGTGTTGCCAGAGGTGGGCTCGATGATTGTATCTCCTGGTTTGAGGATCCCGGCTCGCTCAGCGTCTTCCACCATCCGCACGGCGATCCTATCTTTCACGCTGCCGCCTGCGTTGAAGAACTCACACTTGGCTACTAAAAAACACATTTAAAAAGAAACATGAGTGTTGAAGTTTGATTAATCGTCTCTGCTATTATGTTATTGTTTATCACTGTTACAGTATAGGACGCACAATCCAACAAGTTAGCATTGCAGGTTGCTTTCTTCCTTTTTCCCAACATAATTTTTTTGTGTATAGTATTATTTTAAGTTATTTCATCGGTTAACTATAACAGAACAGAAGCTTATTCAGTTTTTGCAGATTATCTGATCAATTAGTGACAGGGACGGCAGGTGTGCATCATTATTTCATCTGAACAGACTGGAACTAGTCTGACTGACCAAGTTGTAAAAAAACCTGCTGAGTGACATCCAATTCAAGTTTCACTCAAAGATATTTTCTTTGCATGCCAGCAGTAAATGAGGAATGTTACATGAAAGTGTTGCTTGTTATTCCTGTTATTTTGTTTAAGAAAATGTTTTCTGTCACTTCACTATGGTATTTGTTTGTGATAATTCAAAGTTGTATTATTATATAAAGCTAAAAGTAACGATTTTACCAAAAAAGAACGTTTACTTACAAATATCACACTTGAGTCCAAACTCTTTAGGGATTCTGTTCAAACGAACCAGAGGTGTGTCTCCAATTTGTCCAAGGATGTTGGGGAGGATGCTGGGGGGCTCCATGCTGTGATTGAGTGAAAAAGAAAATGTACAATCAGCAGTTAGTAAATACAATAGGATATTGTCACTTTACCTTATGAAGGTAATTTACATGGAAGGGATCCCTGTGGAGTATTTAACCACTGTTATGGCCATATTGAAGAATGTTTTTATGCCAATGGGTTCTTACTATTCAACAAATCAACAGGTGGCGGTGACATAAACACAAAAACATGCAAACAAAGGCAGGGAAGAAGAAGACTGCAATTTCTGATGAAAGACAGTAACAGTTTCAGATTTCAAAAACATTGCAAATTCATTGAACAGGTTTGTTGGATGGATACACAAAATATGTCTTATTACTTTGCTTACCAAAAAACTCCACAGAGTGTCTTTAATAGAGCAGAGTTAGCATCAATGTCATAGTATTACAATTGTAATTATCTACAGCTGTGGTTTCCCTGAAAATAACTCAAAATCTGCAGAAATGGCTTGCTAACACAGCTGAGTCTCTGTTTAAAGTTGTTTTGTATTTCTGTTTTTATCTATTTAACTTTTTATATGAATTCCCCTCACAATGTTTTTGTTACGTACTAATCCATACTAAATGATTACATTATCAATAAGGTTTTCAAATATTGATTATTTCATCACTTTAAACTGATTATTTTAACAAAGGCAAATATTGATTTCTATCTGACTAACATCACCCTCACCGTGCTTGGAGGCTGTGTGGAGACTCTGAAATGAGTGCACCCAGGCTCCAGGTACATCTGCTGGGCACATCAGGGCTGGTCCAGTTCCACTTGTCAGCAGATTTGTCTCTGTAGTCCGGCTCAAAATTACTTCCCATCCCACTCTCATGGTGAGATTCAAGCTGGCCTTTAAGACAATCCTGTTCTTCATTTGCAGATAACATGTGACGACTGGCAGACATTTGACCCTGACTGATATCTGCTTTTATAATATTTGCTGGAACTGGGCAAAGGGTAGAAAATTCTTCAAAAACATGTACTTAAAATGTACTGCATGGATCACCTGTATGGAAATAGGAGAGGTATTACAAGCACACATCCAACATTAACAAAATCCTGACTTTAATCAATAAATAGCATTTTCTTTCTACTTAAAGAAAATGTACTTAGTACTTGAGAGTTTGACACAGTTTGGACTTTGTGAACTAACCGATTATTTCACAGAAAGGTTTAAAACAGTTGATTATATCACCAGAAAGAGAGATGCTGTTCTGAATATAGAAGTGCAATTTAGGAGGAGGTTAATGAAAATGATCTTTGGTCTTGTTCCTGTCATGTTTACATTGTAAAACACATTTTGATTTGTCAAGAACAGCAACTTTGCCCGATTTAAAATAAATTATGATGCTAATAATCTTGTAGACTACTTTTAGATGCAGGACTTTACTTGTAATTAAGTCGTTTTTAAATGTGGTATTACTACTTATATTTCAATATATCTTAGTATGTTGTGCACCTCTTAATATGTAATACTTTTATTAACCAACTTTTTAGACTAAACGTGATATGTAGAATTTTTTTTACAGATTAAGTGATGGAATAATCATTGGCTTAATTTCTGTTTATGAGTTATAAGGAAGTTGCAAAAACATTTGAGTGGGCATAATAGGTTAATAATCATACTGTATCTTGAACAATACCGATTTTGATGTAGTCTTTTGTTCTATTTTATTTGACAGATGGTCAAAAATAAGCAATCCAGATAAACATTCTATCATTTAATTTAAAGAAAAAGATCCTATTGATCCTTTTGATTGGACAATATAGGCCTACAATTTAAAATGTTATATTAATTCACGATAACCATTACAACAATTGTCCCAGACATTTTTTGGTTACTTCTCATACTGCCAACATGAAAATAAAGATCGATGCAATAGTTACTTTCTGTGTAGAAAACACGTTGAGGGTTAGGGAGCTTTGCACTCACCCATCAGCCGAGACATGATGCTTTCAGGTGACATGAAGACTGAAGTCGAATAGTCCATTTAGCTTAGGAACCTTCCTAATGGAGTGAAATGACCCGGAAGACCCTCAGTGATAAGTGCCGTTCGAATTCTCTAGATGAAAGGAAGGCCCAATCCCAAACCACTCCCTCGACCCTACCCCTCCGTGACGGAGTGAACTCCGTCTGTAGCCACACTCGCAGCTCAACGAAGCTCCCTCCTGTCAGATGGAGGGAGTAAATACAGCAGCAAACTTTGGGACGGCCTCCCCTCTCTCCGGCAGAAACAGGAAATGCCGTAACTGTATGTAACAACGGTTTCAAATCAGCATCTCTTAGACAAAAAGTTTAAATGAATAACTCAAATAAAACTCCATACATCTTTCATTGTGTTTCAAAGCTCTTTTAGTTTTAAACCTGATGTTTAAAAGCTTCTAAGTGTTTGCAACGGTCTGTAAATATACACAACTTTATAATAAAATGCACACATTTACCTTTTTCTAGACTAAACACAGGTATAAGTAAAAAACATATGAGGTTATCATGAGGTTGTTAACATCGCAATTTATCAGTGGATGTTTGCTGGAACTACTTGTAAACAGCGTGTTTCCTGGCGGACACACACAGCGTGACTCCGGTCAGGTAGACTAGGGTTGCGTTCCGATAATCCAAAAATCAGCTCCTAAATTCTAACCCTATCTCCTATTCCTTGACCTCTGAGTGAAACGTCACGGGGTTCAGGGATAGTGGATAGGAGAATTCAAAAGGACTTAGGAGAAGAGACTGCGGTACTTTAGAGAATCCAAATGCACTTTCACTATCCGACGTGTTTATGATGCGCCAGCGGACGTCATGAATGTGCGTCAGCTGCTGTGGGGAAACTATGGAAACTACAGTTTTCTATACAGCGGACTACAACATGGATGTTCAATAAGAACCACGGACTACTGTAAACTCATCTAGAGACTCTTTCACACACAGTGACGTCACGACCTACCCACAATGCAACGCGCGCCATATATATAAATACGCCATTTTCCTGGAGGTGCAAATATCCTGGAGGTGCTAATATAAACAGCTAGCTAACGTAGCCAGGCAGAGCGCACTAGATTTTTTTCTGAATTAACGACCGAAGAAATCGCTGCATGTTTTCGGATTACATCTCTGGACTTGAGGGGTGTGCTCTAGGTCGTTACCAGCGTAAACTAGAGCTGTGTGGGTTGTCGGATTGCCTTTACAGACTGCCTGCAGATGTATGGAAAAACGACTCGAAAGTGGCCTTCGGTCGATTTTGGCAGCATCTACGTCTATCTTCTGGAAACACCAGGTGAATACCCCCACTTGTCACAATAATATTATCATGCCATTGCATATATCTGGTATTTTAGAGTTGACTAGATATTGATTAAAGCAATAGACTATGATATTCTGCTTGCACCTCACGTGAAATGGCGGATACCGGAAGTACGGTGTCGCCCTCGGCCCAATACCCGTATGTGTGTGTGAAACGTGGACAACAGAGAAACATATTCTTCATGACCAAAGTTGGAATTGAAATAAAAAAGGAAAGTGAAACTTATGCTCGAGTCGTCACCCTCTCCCTCCGGTCCACATTAATACAAATGATCACAATACGTATGATTGTATGAAAATATCTTAAAATCAATACAAATGTATTTATTATAAATGTTAGTGTTAAGGGAAATGTTTACATATGTCCTCAGTTATTGTATGTAATACTATTATTGTACCACTGTGAGGCACTGTAGTATTACGTGCTACGTATTGACCAGTCTTGCGTCATGTAAATGAGGGTGTGTTCACCTGATGCACGTGTACACTGTCTATGTTTGTTCTCTTCTAAGTTAGCTCGGCTGAGCGAGGAATAAATCATGCTCAAGGGCTAAACAGTTCATCGTCTCCAATATTTCTCTCCGAGTGCAGCGTAAGAAGAAGCTGCCATCCTAAACCTCAACAGGTTATGGGCCCATGAGTCATTCGGGGAGAAGTTTGAAGATGTATCACCGTCAGAAAGTCACGGCGAACAGCGTGCTAACGGGATAGCAAGATAAGCTAACATGGATCATCGAGGGACAAGCAGGTTGCCTCGACTGATGTTCGACGGAGATTAAACTAAGTATGAACTGTGGGAGACTAAAGTGTTAGGACACCTTCACCTATTAGGGTTAAAGAACACGATTCTAAGAGAACCAAATAGTGAAGCCGAGATAGCGGCAGACGGCAAGAAAAATGCGGACGTGTATGCTGAGCTAATACTTTAAGACGACAAAAGCCTCTCGCTAATTATGAGGGATGCGCCCGACAATGCAAGAGAAGCCTTAAAGATATTAAGGGGATATTATTCCGGGAGGGGAAAACCCCGGATAATAAACTTGTATACCATGTTGACATCACTTCAGAAGACGAACAGTGAAAGTGTCACAGATTATATCATACGGGCAGAAACCACCATCACTGCGCTACGGAACGCAGGTGAAACGTTAGGCGATGGCCTACTGATAGCCATGGTCTTAAAAGGACTGCCTGAGATGTTTAGACCATTTGCAATACACGTGGCACATAATGATGACAATATAACGTTTCCAGAGTTCAGGACAAAGCTAAGGAGTTTTGAAGACATAGATAAATTAAGCACGACAGAGTCGAGTGATAACGTGATGAAGACTCAAGCGAGACCCGGACGGCGCCCCGCCAAGCAAGGTGCATATGACAGGAACAGTGACAATGCCGATATTGAGTGTTTTAAGTGCGGCACAAAAGGCCACAGATGGCGGCGACGCAGATTACGTCTTCAGGATAAAAGACGGAGAAAACAGGGTCCAGGAGAATGGCCTGATGGTCGACACAGGAGCCACCTCGCACATCATCACGGACATCACCAAGTTAAAAAACTTCGATTACACGTTCAAGCCAGAGACACACTGCGTGTAGCTGGCAGATGGTACCCGGTGCAACGGTGTCGCTCAACGCAAGGGAGAAGCAGAGGTTTGCCTGGTCGACAGCGGAGGACGGTGACATACCACTACGCTGAGAAAGGCATTGTTTATACCGTCATATCCCCAGGACATCTTCTCAGTGAAGGCTGCGACCGCCAGCGGAGCCACGGTCGTTTTCAAGCAGGGAAAAGACGCTTTGATACACAAAGACGGAACCAGGTTTGACATTCATGTGTACAACAGGTTGTATTATTTGCACACTGAAGGTGAGAATAGTGACAAATGCAATGCTTGCCATGATGTACAGACGTGGCATGAAATACTAGGCCACTGTAATTATGACGATGTGCTACAACATTTTGCAAAATGTGGTTGAAGGTATCCAGATCAAGGGCAAAACAGATAGACCCGACCAAGAATGTGAGGTGTGTATTCAGGGGAAATTTGCACAAACCAGAAATAGAAACCCTGATAGTAGAGCAAAGGCTCCATTACAAATGGTACACACGGACCTAGCCGGTCCAGTAGCTACAGAGTCAAGAGATGGTTACAAATAGGTACAGTCATTCACTGATGACTACTCTGGTGCAATATTTGTATATTTTCTAAAAACTAAAAGTGACACGGTACAGGCAACGGAAAAATTCCTAGCAGATACAGCCCCATACGGGAAAGTGAAGTGTATAAGGTCAGACAACGGCACAGAGTTCACATGCAGGGATTTCCAAACGTTGTTAAGGAAAAATAGGATAAGATATGAGACGTCAGCCCCGTACTCACCCCACCAGAACGGTACAGCTGAGAGAAGCTGGCGTACTCTTTTTGAGATGGGTAGGTGTATGCTAACTGAAAGTCAGCTACCAAAACAGTTATGGAACTACGCAGTCCAAACAGCAGCCATAGTACGTAACAGATGTTTTAACAGGCGTACAGGACAAACCCCTTACCAGATGCTGACTGATAAAAAGCCTAACGTCTCTACAATGCAGAAGTATGGGTCTGTATGTTACACATACAAACAGGACAAAGGAAAACTTGATTCCAGGTGTGGTCTATCACCCAGATACTGAGAAAGTACAAAAGCACAGGCTAGTCAAGTTTGTAAACAAGGTAACTGGAGAAACAGACACAGACATTTGGGTCAGACCCAAATGATGACAAAGACAGTGTGAGGCAGCCTAGGGCTAGCAGGGTCACACAGGAGATACATGAGAGCACAGAGAATGCTAAAGAGACTAGTGCACAAAGTGACAGTCCAGTAACTATGTCTGACGACATTAGCAAAACACAACCAAGTGGGACAGATGATGAATCTGAGGGTGGGAGATACCCGACTAGAGACAGAAGGAAACCAAGTCACTTAAAGGACTTTGTAACTGAAGACAGTGATAGTGATGGGATTCATACTACCGTAGACTACTGCTACAGAGCAGTATGTGGCATTCCACAGACATTTAAGGAGGCTATGACGTTAACTGACTCAAGAGAGTGGGTCAAAGTCATGGATGACGAAATCCAATTATTAAACGACAACAACACATTTACCCTGACAAATCTGCCAAAAGGCAAAAAGACAGTGGGGGGCAAATGGGTTTACTCTATCAAAAGTGATATTGAGGGAATGGAGAAGTAGATTTCAAACAGTCGGATGGATGTGTAAAGATGTCACAGGAAACATATGTTAACAAGATACTGGAGAGGTTTAACATGCAAAACTGTAAACCCAGAGAAACACCCTGTGATCAAAAACTTGACTATACAGAAAATGCAGTGAAAATGGATGATGTCAGGATGTACAGAGAGGCGGTCGGCAGCCTTATATACCTGACCACATGTACAAGGCCAGATTTAAGTGTTGTTGTGAGCAAACTATCACAATATTTTGCTGAGCCTACAAAGGAGCAGTGGGTAACTGTGAAACATGTATTAAGATACCTTAGAGGCACTATAGAGAAAGAGTTGTGTTTCAGAAGAAACAATAGTGAGAAGCTAGGCTTACTAGCCTACAGTGATGCCGACTGGGCAGCTGATGTCACCGACAGGCGCAGTACCACAGGATACTGTGTAAGCCTCAGTAAGAACAGCTCTTTAGTCTCATGGAAGAGTAAGAAGCAGCCTACAGTGGCACTTTCCACCTGTGAGGCGGAATACATGGCTCTGGCCTCAACTATACAAGAGTGTATATATCTAGACCAGTTACTGGAGGGTATCGATGATTACAAATATACACAAACCGTAGTGTATGAGGACAACCAGGGAATAATTGCTCTAGCCAAAAACCCTGTGAGCAGACAGAGGTGTAAGCACGTGGACATAAAGTACCACTTCATAAGATCAACTGTAAAGGATGGGAAACTAACTCTGGTGTACTGCCCTACTGAAGAGATGGTGGCAGACATCATGACAACCTGTAACCAAGCTGAAACTGAAGAAGTTTGCAGGAATCGTTTTTGGAGTTTAAAATGTGTGAGGAGGTCCACATTTTCATTTTGTTTACATTTGTAAACAACCTGAGAACAAGTGGGGGTGTTAAGGGAAATGTTTACATATGTCCTCAGTTATTGTATGTAATACTGTTATTGTACCACTGTGAGGCACTGTAGTATTACATGCTACGTATTGACCAGTCTTGCGTCATGTAAATGAGGGTGTGTTCACCTGATGCATGTGTACACTGTCTATGTTTGTTCTCTTCTAAGTTAGCTCGGCTGAGCGAAGGAATCACCTGTGAAGCAGAGGAATAAATCATGCTCAAGGGCTAAACAGTTCATCTTCTCCGTCTCCAATATTTCTCTCCGAGTGCAGCGTAAGAAGAAGCTGCCATCCTAAACCTCAACAGTTAGTCCTTACCATCTATCACTGTGTATATCACCATTCAAACATCTTTTAAAAGTTGAACAAACCCCACACAGCTCAGTAAACACTGTGAAATGTTGACTTTATTTGATCATTTCAGTAAAAACTAACGTTCATATTTCTCTTTTTGATTATAATACTGATGAACGTTCAGAAAAAAGCACTTTGGCAACTTAAATCTGTGTATCTACCGTCCAATTGTTTTTCTTTATTAGACACTGTTACGTTCCCTCTTGGCTAGGGGTACAAAAGGGAAACGACACGACCAGTTTGGAATTGGTAATTGTTACCGGTGGTTTATTTGTAACCAAAAATGATAAACACAAGAATGTACCCAAACAGTTTGACACCAACAAAGGGCCAAACTGTTACTGGTTAACAAGAGGAGAACTCCAAAAAGTACCTCGCTTCTTAAAGTGGAACAAACTAATAAACAAAAGGAGACTGTATGAAAACACAGCTGTTGCTGATCAACAGGTGCTAGCCACCTGGGTCTAAGCAATACTCCTACCAACGCTGATCTACAGGCGCTAAGCTAACCTGGGTCCAAGCAGTTTCACAATATCAATAATCCTACACGCTGTTCAACAGGAGCTAAGCAACCTGGATCTAAGCAATACACACCCACTAAACTATACTAAACACAGAACACTTAACCCACTGCTAGGCAGTCTAAAGGATCACAGAATATACCCTGCTAGGCAGTCTACAGAATCACAGAATATACCCTGCTAGGCAGTCTACAGAATCACAGAATATACCCTGCTAGGCAGTCTACAGAATCACAGAATATGGCGAAGGTATAGCGTGAGGCTTGAGGCATCTGTCCCATAACACAGCCTCCCGAATGGTGTCCGTGCCCGGCCTTTATACTCCTCCCCCGGATGACCTGGCAGAAGCGGGCGGGGAGTGGGTGACGTCCGTCCAATCACCGCAGATGTTGCGAGGTCGGGACGGCCAATTACAGCAGAGGAACTGCACAGCTCATTTACATACCCACACACAAACAGAGTTAAGGGCACAGGGTAACAGCGGCTGTAACAGACACGTAAACGGAAGAGCGTCTGAGAGGCGTTTTTGCTTTTTGCCTTACTAAATGGTCAAATGGTCCTTGGAGCGAGGGGCGGGGGCGAAACTCACCGAAGTGATTTCAAAACAAAAGCACTCGTTTTCTAAAATCACACTTTGAATCACTGCGGTATCCTGCTGAAGGACCGGTGATTATTATAATTTAACGATCACAACGAAAACGGCCAAGACACATATTGACACATATTGAGCCCAGAAAATGGATGTTATTAAGGGCTGTAAATATAATAAGCCTGTGTCTAAAATGGACAACATTGTTAAGAGATTTAAACTATCCAGTGGTTCTGCACTGCGGTCACTCAGCCGTCTCTTGAGTTGTTTTTTTTTTAAATCAACTGCTCTTCATTATTCCTGCTATATTTGACGAGTGATACAAATATTTGTTACCACAAGTTCTTAAGGAAACTGACACTGTTGGACTCGGTTCTAGTTTGACTTCTACCAGAAATAAAATGAAGTACTTTAATGTGTACTTTGTGAGTAATTGTTACGATCTCAGGCACTTAGGATGTTGGACCCAATTACAGACAGGGAGACAGAGGTAATGTATTGGTAAGATACTTTATTTTTCCAAAAAAAACACGATGAACAAAAAAAAGGTCACTAATGCAGCATCTGATATTTAAGAAGTGTGTTACATTTGAAATGGCAGAAAGTCTTGTTGCAATTTCCAGATATTAAAAGAGGTCCCTTTGAGTTTCTCTGGTAATTATCAATAGTAGCAGTTAAGTGAATACTGTTCAAACAATACCTGTGTTTGTGTTTTATATTGATTTCTCTGTTTTATCCTTTCATAAATGTGAGGACTAAAATGGCTATAAACAAAGGGCTAGTTAGAGTAAACAGGGTTTTATTGCTCTGTGGGGGAGGTGGAGCAAGACCCCACTGTGGTCTCTGGAATGTGGGGGGATGCAGAAATAGGAGGCAGTGAAGGCCAGAGGTGTTTCTTTGAGATGACCGGAAAAGACGACCAGTTAAACTCCACCCCTTCCTGTTTCTGTTGGTATTTGAGAGCCATACATCTTTTTGTTCTCTCTCTCTTCTCGCGCCGCCCGGACCGGAAGGTCGTGGCAGCCCGTGAACAAGGGCCAGGAGTAGGCATATTCCTGACATTACGCATATGATATGATATGGCTTTGTATGGTAATGTATTGATTGTATTGCATTGTTATATTACCATTAAAGTAGATTATTGTTTTAACGGACACTTGTATGTTCTGGATTCCTTCCTGTATGATAACCAGCTTGTTAGGGACGCGCGGAGATTTGGAAACCAGTTGGAACCAGTTGTCCCTTAAAATCTCTATCAAATGGTGACCCCGACGTGTCTGATAACAAAGCTGAGGAAGAATCCAGACGACCGGAATGGGTCGGGAACAAACGCTTTTAAACATCTCAGACAATCAGCAGGGCCCTGCAACTACAAATAAGGTATAGATGCTAAAACTTTAGGATTGTCTGTAGGCGTTTCACAGTGTTTTTAAAGTTTAAATGGAATATACAATGCATATTTTACTATGTTAGGAAAGTTATATACAAAACGTGAACGTTGATGAACGTTGATCGCCAGGTAGACAGAAAGTCCGGCGTAACGTAAATAGAGCAGTTTGGCGTGGATCTACAGGTATACTTATTCCTGAGTGGCGTGGAAACGGTGCAGTTTGTGGGTTGCGAGGTTATATTCCTGCACGACAAAACCTGGAAACTCGATATTTTAGATCGGGTCGCCGTTTAAAACTGGGGTTAAATAACAGACCAAGGCTGAAAGCTAAAAGCCAGAGGTCTGTTATATGTTGAATCGGGGAAAGAGAACGCAAACCTCACCGAAATTGTGACGGGACCGGCTCTCGTTTCCCTTTGTCTGTAAACTTAATTTGAAAAGCTAACGTGTGATAAAGGGCTCGCTAAGACCTGGGTTTTATGCCCCATGGAATGGTCACATTCTTTATGGGTGTCGAAGCATCATTCGCGGTCTTGCTTGTCTGTTGAAATAAACATCACATTATCAAGCTGGACAAACTGTACGGGGAATAAATCTGTGTGATTTTTACCTAAAATACCTGTGTGAGCGATTGTCTGTGGAACTCAGACAATGCACTCAGAAGAGTGAAGCTCATTTGTGCTCTGCTGCTGCCATCTAGTGGCTGAAAGGGGGTTACACACCCTGGACATTTTTTACAAGGGAAGCACGTTAATAGTAACAACGACAATAGCCCAGTATATTAATACAAGTGAACACATATTAATTAAGTCAGATAAATAAAAGCGAAGTGAATATGGAACGTCAGAATGGTTAAGACAATTCTGAAATTCCAGGGAGTTACCGGGAGCAATGGGAACAGATTAAGAGATTGATTTTAAGTGGAATCAAACAGGGGGCTAAAGAAAAGGCTTGTACATTTAAATAAATAAGAAACATTGCATTGTGAATTTCGTACTATTCGTCATTAACTGATCATTTTACTCAAATATATTTCAGAGGAACTTAATTGCATACAGTAACGTTGAGGGAAAGTAGAAAGTAGTTTGCTGAGTATATGTAGTACATGCAGGTTAAAGTTTGATTCAAATTGAATATAATAGTGGATTATTCCACCTACATTACACATAGAAAGATGAGAATTTGTTAAACATTAGATAACGAACTCACTGTAAGAAATATATATTATAATGTTATTTAGGAGTTGTATTGATCTGTTTCTTGATTGTTCTGTCTGTTGGTTGTCATTGTTGATTAGTAAAGACCTTGTTTTATGTTGGTAAATGTTTTGGTATACCAATAGTTTGTTGTTAGTTGTTGAAAGAAGCCCCCCTTCTCTTGAAAAGGCTGAGAGCTCCAGCCGGAGCCAGTATTTGTACTTTCTGATTCTGTAGAAGAGTAGACCGTTTGTTTCAATCAGAAAAAGAGCAAGCTATTCATCACAATTGTATTTTTAGGTTATGAATAAAACAAAAAGTAGTAGCCTAAGTGATAAGCAGAAGGGTTTTTGAACGCTTGTCAGTCAGAAGGAATCTATTAATGTTTATATGACAGGGGTGCTTATGCCCGCTTCGGTTTTCAATGTCCGCCATCACGTTAAAACAGAGGATTGGTGGCATTTTCAGTTCATTGCTTGCTTCCACACGCCTTTCCCCCTCCTTGTCTCTTTCATGACTTTAGTTAATGCATTAGAACGTTTGTTATCGTAACTTGCCATGTTTCTAGAAGTCGAACTCACTGTTCACATTACGGTGTATATTTCCGGAACGGCCTTTCACAATAAAAGCCAAAGGCCGCTGTTCGCCAGAGATGCCTTCACAATAAAACAGTAATTAGCTTAACAATATATTTAACTTATATTACGTCCTTAAATATTGATTTAAATTCATTACAGTTTTCAAATACGGCGCGGATTGAATACAGTTATTTGTGTATTCTGTAACCTCACCATGCTTGTAACACAACTTAGATAAACAATTTGAAAATGAATAGAATTAACCAAGTAGATAAAAGATTAGTATAGTGGTTAAGGAGGGTGTCTTTGTTTTGCCTATTAACTTAGAACTGAAGTAATAAAGAATAGGCAGACTACTATCATTAGTTTGTTTTAACATTCACATGTTTCAGCATTCCTGACCTCAGCCGTTTTATTTTGTAACCCGTTGGGAGAGAGATTTAAATTGAGTTTTTCTCAGTAGCTGAATGTGATTACAGCAGCATTGGATAGTTCTGCACCACCTTTTGGGTTCTCTGAATCAGTGTGTTGGTGAAGACTTGCTCACTGCGAACAGAAGAAGTGTGCAAAGAACGCATCTCTGAGGAGATATTGACATTTTGCTTGTGCCTCGTTGTTAAGGCAACAGTGGTGTGAAGAGGTACTGCGGTTTTGGGGGATTTCTGCTGTACAGAGGACAACGTGTGTCTGCCAAGTGATTCCTTCCCTCATCCCAATGCCAGGGAGAGTTTCCTTGGAGCCCACTGACCAGGGCCGGTCCTAGCTTTTTTTGGGGACCCTGCCACTGACTACAGCTGCATCACTGACTGTGCTCATTATGACAAGATCTTGAGACATGCTTGTCTCAGATTGTTCTGGAGGAATGATGCAATGATTTTACAGCATAATTGTGCAAGAGTTTCCCAGTTGGTGGTGTAGAAACCTTAATGCTTAGTGTTTAGATAAGAGGCTGCTTGTTTATATGATGGTCTGGAATGCTGAAAAGATTAAAGTTTAATATTCTTGGTTAGCAAACAAGACATCTGATTATTATGTCACACATAATAATCTTGTTATAGAAACTAGCTATGGGTAAAACGTGTGGTTGTTATACCATTGTTATCATGAACAAAAGATAAATAAGGAAATAGTATCTGCTTAAAGATGAACGGATTTCATATCCTAGAGGGGATTAGTTATTGTGAATACTCCACAAGGTATCTACTAATTTATTGTAAAGAACTTGAATTGACTTGATAAATAAGTGAAGATAAGAAGATGTATTAACCATAAATTAATCAATTGGTAAATTAAAAATAGCGGTAAAGAGGAAAACTATTAAAGTGAAGTGAAAAATCATTCTAAAACACACTGATAGAAAAGGGGGGGGCATGATGGAAGTATGCACTAGACTTTAAGTAGTGGGTGTTTTGGAGTTAGGAGTACAGAATAGAACCATATTCTTCAATCTTTTCATCATGTTTACAAATTATTCTTTTAGAGTTTTTATTCAAGTGTGAATTTGGTAGTGTTTTAATTTGTTACAGTATTGATCAGTTCAAAGGGAGAGTTTTAGTAACAGCTCTATAAGATCAGACACATATTTCTTTATTTAGGTCATGTTGAAGGGAAAGCTAGTTGTAAACTAAATATAGTATTTCAATTTGAGGTACTGGTTTCACCATTGTGGCATAGTTATTACCATAGGAGGGCTTTCGGATGGACATACGAAAGGACTTCTGTTTTTAAATCCTTGATAAAGTAGGGAGTAATTGTTGCATGTTCGGACACCCAAGGTTCCACGCACTGTTAAAGAGGGTAACATTGTTCTTTAAGTGGACCAGAATTGAAGATAAATTAATATAATGAGTTATGAAATACATAGCAGAGCTTTACAGATCCTGATAATATTTTGACTCAAGATAATAATTATATGCACAAGTTTCTGAAATAGATCTATTAGACATTTTAATTTAGATTAGGTGTTAATTAACTGCAGTAGTAGTACTATAAGGAAGTGAGTTTTGTACCAAGTTGCAGGGAATGTGGGAAACAGCTGTCCCAATGAAAAGTTAGAGATATCTTGAACATTATAGTTGTAATTGTGAATTAATAAATGATGGCGCTCCATATATACAGATTTTTATAGACGGAGGATGCTGGCCTGTGCTGGAACATCTCTGCAGAGCACGACACATGGCCAAAAAGACTGAGACCAACTGACCTTTGACCCTGACCGACAGGGTGACTTGAGATGGCACTGTCAATGACTGACTCTGAGGTGTACCTGACCAAACCTGACTTTACAACCTGACAGTGTGAGTGGGAGTGAGTGTATGTCTGCATCGGATCAGTGCAACTGCATGATTTAAAACAATGACTAATCAAGCATGTTTTTGGACTAACACATTATTTCTGGGGCTTTGTGTGAAATGAGAGGTTTCCTAACATTCCACAAAAGGGGAAACCGCACATGTGACGTGTTTCTAATCTGCTTGATATTTCACTCCCACAGGAGGTGGCGGTTTGCAGAATGTGAAACTCAAACTAAAACATGAAGATTCTGTTTCTTTTAGGACTGAAAGATGGAGAGAAACACTTCATTTCACTGAAGTGTTTACTGTGGAAATGATGGATGTACATTTGGGAAAATGTTTGGTATTTTCTTATAATCAATTATAACCTGAAGGTTTTCTTCCCATACAGGATTTTGTTTACACATGAGATAATGTGTAAAAAAGGGGGAGTGTAAACTTCACAATGTACATTTTTCATTTAGGGACTGAAAGGAACCGGCTGCCCCAACTCGATTGTTCAATCTGACCATTGATTGACAGTTTTAGAATTGACCTGCTCCATATCTGGGGATAAGATACTGTTTGATGAATGTTGACATGTCTCTAATATTGATTGAGTTATAGCAGGTAACACAGATAAAGAATCAGTGGCCAAGGGGCTACTGTGAGAGATGTAAGTCCAGAATGGAATACTGAAGAAGCTGACCTGTGAGTAATGTTTCAACTAATGTTTCAACAGGTATCAAAGAAACTGAGGTTTGAAATGTAGAAAGAACATATTTACAGTTAAAGCTAAAACATAGTAATGTAATGAGACACAATGTAATTTAAACAACATCATGTAACTAGTCTGGTAAAGAAGTAAGAGCCATAGACTTTATTGTTTAGGTCATTATGGGGATATACATTTCATCTACATTTATAATAGAAAGACATTTGATGACAGTTTGTTGGAATTCTTTATTCATTTTTTCAGCGGGATAATATCTAAGCACTGACGGATAGAAGCAGTATCACCAGGAAGCCATTCACTTTGTTAGTATCGTGATTTTGGTTGTTTTTGAATCCATAACATTAGTGTGTTTCTTTACCAGAAACATTAGCAGTTCAAATCATATTTTCATTTTTAATGGGATCTCAAGGATTTCATTTAAAAATAAACACAGATGCTTGTCAGAAATTCAGAGCTATTGAAATATGTTATTTAGTTTACCTAAAGATGTTGGGGTTCTTATTTAGTTGGCACAGTCCAAGTATTAAGATTCTGAAGCTGCACAATTAATTTAGAAAACCTGTTCACAGACGTCTGTTGTAGGGATCGACCGATATGGCTTTTTCAAGGCCGATACCGATTATTAGTAATCAAGGAGACCGATAACCGATATTTGGAACCGATATACATTTGCAGTAAAATCAGAAAATCTTGGTGTCAAAATGTAGAATAACACAAACTCCAACACAACTTCTTTGAAATGCATTTAAGCATAGCCTATATTATGTTTAATGAACTTTTAAAACATCTTACAACTGGTTTCCTCTCTGTGCCCTTTTCTTTAGTGCAGCCATCTGCAATGAGTTAGAGAGACAAGAAGTGGGGCAGCAGGCTGACATGCTTAACTAACAATAATGCTTAATTTTAGGGATGCACCGAAAATTCGGCCACCGAAAATTATCGGCCGAAAATGGTTAAAAAGGCCCTTTCGGCTTTCGGCCGAAAGGGTTTTAGCACCGAAAAAATATCACCGAATGTCAGAACAGGCAACCTAACGTGTTGTTGTGATGACGTAATAAAGACGCGGCGACGCGGCGAGGCAGGGACCATGCTCACGGCTGGCTCACAGTCAACATGTCTGCCGCTTGGAGATACTTCACAATATCAGATAAAGAGTCGCGGATTGCGATTTGCAATCCGGACCGTGGAGTAAAAACTATGAAAAGTACACTCTTGGAGTCTGTCAACACACGTTTTGCTGATATCTACTCTGATCCCCTGTACTGTATCGCGACTGTACTTGACCCGCGATATAAAGACAATTATTTTGATGCGGGGAAAAAGCAAAGCGCACGAGACATGATCCAGGCTGTGTTGGATAAGGAGAACCCACGAGAGGAGGCTGCTGCGCACAGCACAGGAGACGTGACGCAGACCACAGAAAAAAGGGCTCGTCTGTCTACAGCAGAGGAGGAGGAGGAGAGGGGGCAACCACCCTCGTTGTCTGATATGTTCAACGAGATCATGGAAGAGAATACTACCCCAAATAGGTAGGCTACTCTGTTCTGACTTGGTTACTTACTGTACTATGTGCTACTGAATGTGATATTTATTAGTACTGTATGTGCTGCTATGTAATATGCTCTTAATGTTGTAATTTCTTTTGACATGTCAGATGATTTTATTTGTCTGCCAAGTGATCTGGCATGCGTAAATATACATTTGACTAAATGTTCATTATGCACTGTCCCTATTTTAAATACAATCTTATTCTCTCAAACCTCTCAAATGCCAGGCTGGTGACAAGCTCAACCGCTCAACAGTTAGATGATTATCTCTCAGAAGTACCCATCCCCAGAAGCGAGAACCCTCTTGGATACTGGAGAAACAAACAAGACCGCTTTCCTGACCTGGCCAAGGTGGCACGCAAGTATTTGAGTGCTCCATGCACAAGCACTGACAGCGAGAGACTGTTCAGCGCTGCCTCTCATGTGCTTGATGAGAAGAGGAACAGACTCATGGCTGATAAAGCAGAGAAGCTACTGTTCATTAAAAAGAACCTCCCACGTTTCCTTAATAAGTAGACAAGGCTGGCTTATCATAGGCTTATCATAAGCTTTCATTTG
The DNA here is from genome assembly GCF_902827115.2 of Pseudochaenichthys georgianus. Taxonomy (NCBI): domain Eukaryota; kingdom Metazoa; phylum Chordata; class Actinopteri; order Perciformes; family Channichthyidae; genus Pseudochaenichthys; species Pseudochaenichthys georgianus. The sequence goes on along the minus strand of NC_047523.1, from coordinate 25,175,282 downwards.
TAAATACTATAGTTACATTCATGTGGATTTATCCAGTTTGCACATTTGTATGCATGCACTTATAGGTGCATTTGTTGTTGTTGTTGTTGACACTATTTTGTTGTAGGCCTACTGGCCTAGATGTTTATGCTGTTTTAAAGCCCCTTGGCTTTGTTCTGAATGCACTTTGTTGTAGTTATTATCCTACAGAGAAAATAAATGTACAAAAGTGCTGAATAAATGTTTTATGGACCCATAATAGTGATTATTATTTAAGTTATGTTTTGCCATAATCATGTCTATTTCCATAATCAGGTAGCTGAACAACATTGGTAAAAAATGTATACATTATATATATATATTTCTATTAATCATTTTCGGCCTTTCGGCATTCGGTTTTCGGCCAACTGTTTCCTATTTTCGGTATCGGTTTCGGCCAAGAATTTCCCATTCGGTGCACCCCTACTTAATTTATTATATCAAACCAATGCCTGTCTGTCTAGCATAACATCCCAATAAACTGTTGTTGTCCAAAAATAAACATTTGGACTACCTATGTTGCAAATGTATTATCTTTTCAATTTACACACGGCATCTATTGCACGTCTGTCCGTCCTGGGAGAGGGATCCCTCCTCTGTTGCTCTCCCTGAGGTTTCTCCCATTTTTTTCCCTTTAAACTGGGTTTTCTTTGGAAGTTTTTCCTTGTACGATGTGAGGGTCTAAGGACAGAGGGTGTCGTATTGTCATACTGATATTCTGTACACACTGTGAAGACCACTGAGACAAATGTAACATTTGTGATATTGGGCTATATAAATAAACATTGATTGATTGATTGATTGATTGATTGATTGATTGATTGATTGATTGATTGATTGATAAACTGCTAGCAACTGCAAAACACTATGCTAGCTAATGTTTTGCAAACTATTAAAAGTGAGGCTATTGCAGTAGACCTAACGTTAGACTAGTAGCCTCACTTCTAATATTTTGCTAAACATTTGCTAAATACATGTTGGCTAGCTAATGAGCTTCACATATCAACCTGAAAAACTGCGAGGCTTCACTCGCAGCCCCCCCTCCGCACCACAGTTCCGCTGCAAGACGCTGCACGCTGACTGACTTCCCCCGTCCCTGTGTAACTGGGAAGCTGATAGAATTAGATCAATAGATCGTGCTGTTTTTGCAACTTCAGCATAGGGGATTGGGATGTTTATTGAACTTCGGCTTTCAACTGATTTACCTTCGAAACACATGTATGGCTCTGCCGCTCAGCGCTGCTGCTTGCCTCTGTCTGTGTCTGCGTTCTTCGCACCTGCCTGTAATCTGAGAAGGTCCCGCCTCTATGGCTGGCTCCCGCCCGGAAAATCTTCAGTGTTGATTGACACTTCAGTAATAGCCTATCAGATAGCGCTGTGGGCGGGACATTGCTCGTGTACAGAGAGTGGTGACTGCAGACAGAGAAACGGCCGCATCAGAGCCAAAGTGTTATCGGCAATTTTATTAAAAAAAAGGCCGATACCGATAATCGGTCAAATGATGAATATCGGCCCCGATAATCGGCCTGGCCGATAATCGGTCGACCCCTAGTCTGTTGTTTTAAGACACCCCACCAACAGGCTCCAAGTGGCCACGCAGTGGTGGGTCAAACAGCCGAGGGCCCCAGAGCCCGGAGCGTAGGCTTGAGGGATTTGTATCAGATTTCTCCACACAGGTTGTTGACGCCAAAAGGGGGACCCGAGACGTAGGAGGCTGACGCTCATCAGGACAAAGTGGATCAACCCCAGGCTCTCCGGCCCCGACCGAGTGACCCAGCGGATCTCTCAGGCCGTCCGCATAGGAGGAAAGGGGGACAGCTCGTACCACGGGAGCCAGTGTGCGGCGGGGAAACCACCTGCTAGGACCAGGGGACGACATCAAGACGGATCTGGGTCTCGTCATGGAGGTCGACACGGATGCTGTCATCAGCGGACTGGAGGAGAAGGACCTCGAGGACATCCATGCAGCAGACGACTTGGAAGCGGCTGGCAGTGGGCTGGGGGACTTGTCGAGGCAGCAGAGGAGTCTACTTCTCTCTGATCAGTTCCACCCGTGAAGGGAAAGCCGCATCTCCCCCTCCCTATCAGCTGTCGTTGTGGGCTATTCCTTCGGGGGGGGGGGGCGGGCAGGCAGGCAGGCTGATGAATCACCACCAGGAGACTGCTTCTTAGCACTCAGCTGCCCCCTCATGGTTCCTTCACTGCCATGGGAAGTGATGTTCTGTTCCTTCACGATTTCAAGTACTTTGGATCTCAGTTTCTGATGGATTTATACGATATTGGGGGACAGACACAGTAGATATGTTTCAAAATGCCTTGTGTAAGTTTATCTCTTGAGAAGGAGATAAAAAGGGGGATTGCAGCATCTGATATTTAAGTGTGTTACATTTGAAATGGCAGAAAGTCTTGTTGCAATTTCCAGATATTAAAAGAGTTCCCTTTGAGTTTCTCTGGTAATTATCAATAGTAGCAGTTAAGTGAATACTGTTCAAACAATACCTGTGTTTGTGTTTTATATTGATTTCTCTGTTTTATCCTTTCATAAATGTGAGGACTAAAATGGCTATAAACAAAGGGTGTGTATGTGTGGAGGCTGCAGAAATAGGAGGCAGTGAAGGCCAGAGGTGTTTCTTTGAGATGACAGGAAAAGACGACCAGTTAAACTCCACCCCTTCCTGTTTCTGTTGGTATTTGAGAGCCATGCATCTTTTTGTTCTCTCTCTCTCTCTCTTCTCACGCCGCCCGGACTGGAAGGTCGTGGCAGCCCGTGAACAAGGGCCAGGAGTAGGCATATTCCTGACATTACGCATATGATATGATATGGCTTTGTATGGTAATGTATTGATTGTATTGCATTGTTATATTACCATTAAAGTAGATTATTGTTTTAACGGATACTTGTATGTTCTGGATTCCTTCCTGTATGATAACCAGCTTGTTAGGGACGCGCGGAGATTTGGAAAGTGGACCAGTTGTCCTTTAAAATCTCTATCATTAACTAATCTCAGGATGAGATGACAAAAAATGAGACCAAAAGGAAAATCACTCACGTAATGAGGAACAAAACTATTCTTGAGCACAAGAGCATAGACCTGACCATGGCAAGAGACAATACGAACTGACACTGAACACTGGGAGACAGGGGAATTTAAACACAGGGTAACTAGACACAGGTGGGAACAATCAGGGGCGGGGCTGACACTGATGAGCATAGGAGACACACAAGGAGTGACAGGTGAAAACAATCAGGAAATTAGACACACCAGGGAAACTAACGACAGACATGAAAACACAGGGAAAAGAGACCAGACAATATACAGGGAGGAAACATGACAAGGAGAACGGAAAAACTCCCACACCTAGACATAGAAACGTGACGTGACATGACATAATAATCCTGACAGAACCCCCCCCCCCCCCCTCAAGGGACGGATACTAGACCTACCTAAACAAAACAAAAAAAATCCAAAATGTCCAGCAGGGTGGGTGGAGGGGGTCCGGAGGACGGGCCTTGACTGACAGCCCAGGGCACGGCAGAGGACCAGGAAGGGGTCTCGGGCGGACGGCCCGGGGGTAAGGCAGAGACCATGGATGGGGTCTCGGGCGGACGGCCCGGGGGCAAGGCAGAGTTCAAAAAGGGGAACTCGGGCGGACCGCCCGGGGGCAAGGCAGAGTTCGAGGAGGGGGTCTCGGGCGGACGGCCCGGGGGCAAGGCAGAGTTCAAAAAGGGGGCGAAGACCACATCTCTCAGGGGACCGGACAGTAACCAGAGCCGGTGGAACAGGTGTCGGCAAGATTCCCCACGGAAGAGGACAAGGAGTTGGCAGGACCCCCGGCAGGAGAGTAGTCGGCGGGGCCTCCAACGGCACAGGACATAGGATTCGCAGGACCCCTGGCAGAGCCTCCAACGGCACAGGACATAGGGTTGGCAGAACCCCCGGCAGAAGAGTAGTCGGCGGGGCCTCCAACGGAACAGGACACAGGGTTGGCAGGACCCCCGGCAGAAGAGTAGTCCGCAGAGCCTCCAACGGCATAGGACATAGGGTTGGCAGGACCCCCGGCAGAAGAGTAGTCGGCGGGACCTCCAACGGCACAGGACATAGGGCTGGCAGGACCCCCGGTAGAAGAGTAGTCGGCGGGACCTCCAACGGCACAGGACATAGGGCTGGCAGGACCCCCGGCAGAAGAGTAGTTGGCGGAACCTCCAACGGGACAGGACAAAGGGTTGGCAGGACCCCCAGTGGAACCTCCAACGATACTTGAGTAGGGGCTTGAGTGGGAAGTCGAGGGAGGGCTTGAGAGGGACCTCGAGAGTTGACTTGAGAGGGATCTCGAGAGGGAACTCGAACGGTGACTCGAGAGGAGACCTGAGAGGGAACTCGAGAGGTGACTTGAAAGAGGACTCGAGAGCGAACTGGAGAGGAGACCCGAGAGGGAACTGGAGAGGAGACTCGAGGGGTGACTTGAAAGGGGACTCGAGAGGGGGCTTGAGAGGGAACTCGAGAGGAGACTCGACGGGGAACTCGAGAGGAGACTCGAGAGGGAACTCGAGAGGAGACTCGAGAGGGAACTCGAGAGAGGGAACTGGAGAGGAGACTCGAGAGGGAACTAGAGAGGAGACTTGTGTCGGTCGGTACGCCGACAGGACACGGGGAGCTGGTGTCGGCTGGAGAGCCAACCGGGAGACGAGGTGCTGGAGTCGTCCGGTACGCCGACAGGACACGGGGAGCTGGCGTCGGCTGGAGAGCCAGCAGGAGACGAGGTGCTGGAGTCGGCCGGTATGCCGACAGAACTCGGGGAGCTGGCGTCGGCCGATGAGTCAACAGGTGACGAGGAGCTGGAGTCGGGACCATGACTGCTGGGGCCGATACTTGAGCCAGAACCATGGCTGTATGGGCCAGCTCTGGTGCAGGGACCATTTGCAGCATGGGCCGGTTCTGGAGCCGGAAATATGGCTGTAAGATCCAGTTCTGGAGCCGGACACATGGCTGTAAGGTCCGGAGCTGAAGCCTGGATCATGGCTGTGTGGGCCGGTTTTGGAGCCGGAAACATGGCTGTAAGGTCCGGTTATGGAGCAGGGACCATGGCTGCTGGGGCCTGCACTGGAGCCGGAACCATGGCTGCCGGGCAAGGAACCGGAACACGGATCCATGGCTGTGTGGGATGGCACTGGAGCACGGTACCATGGCTATGTGGGATGGTACTGGAGCACAGAACCATGGCTGCTGGGTCCGGCACTGGAGCCGGAACCATGGCTGTTGGGGGCGGAGCGGAAGCCTGGACCCTGGCTGTGTAAGCCAGGTAATGGAGTATGGACGCAAAGCTGCGTGGGACGGTACTGGAGCATGGAGCCATGGCTGCTGGGGCCTGTACTGGGACTGGAACCATGACTGCTGGGGCCCGGGCTGCTAGTCTGGCCTTGCGACGACTCCTCTTAGCAGCCGCCTGAATACTCTGTGGACCTCCATAAGCCAGACGAGTTCCAGCATACGACTCCTGAACAGGAGCAGGACCTGGGGCAGAAGCATGGGTTAACTTCAGACGGATCCGACCGAGGCATATGGTGCCAGGTTGGGAATTGGGAGACAGGGAGCTAGCATGCCTGGGGCTAGCAGACCGGGAATCCCATACCGGGATCATGGCAGTTGGAGCACGGGCTGGAATCCTGGCCCTGCGTCTCCTAGAGGCTCTTTGGAGACTCCGTGGACCTCCAACAGGACCGTAGCCGGATGCGAGGAAAGGGTTAGATGCGTCGGACCAGTCCTCAGGACAACTTGTGAAAAGCTGTAACCACTCCAGCAACGAACTCCTCAACCAAGGCATTTCGGCCACCTCCATTCGTGCCCTCTCGAGAATAGCCTCTTTGTCCTTTGTAGAAGAAGTTCCCTTCCACTCGGCATGATAACATTGAAGGGAAAAGTCTAGATCGAACAGATCTAACTCAAAATCTTCCATATCCGCTGGGTCCATATTCTGGTCAGTTCGTTCTGATACGATCTCAGGCACTTAGGATGATGGACCCAATTGCAGACAGGGAGACAGAGGTAAAGTATTGGTAAGATACTTTATTTTTCCAGAAAAACACGATGAACAAAGAAAAGGTCACTAACTAATCTCAGGATGAGATGACAAAAAATGAGACCAAAAGAAAAATCACTCACGTAGTGAGGAACAAAACTATTCTTGAGCACAAAAGAGCATAGACCTGACCATGGCAAGAAACCATACGAACTGACACTGAACACTGGGAGACAGGGGAATTTTAACACAGGGTAACTAGACACAGGTGGGAACAATCAGGGGCGGGGCTGACACTGATGAGCACAGGAGACACACAAGGAGTGACAGGTGAAAACAATCAGGAAATTAGACACACCAGGGAAACTAACGACAGACATGAAAACACAGGGAAAAGAGACCAGACAATATACAGGGAGGAAACATGACAAGTAGAACGGAAAAACACCCACACCTTGACATAGAAACGTGACATGACATAATAATCCTGACATTAATCCTCTATCAGTCCCCTCCATAGTACAGAATGCATGTTTTTCTGCTATCTTTGATGAATGATAAAAATATAATTTTACCATTAGTTCTCAATGAAATTGATACTGTTTGACTTTGTATTAGTTAGCCTACTACTTAAAATACATTGAAGTACTTTTACTGTGTATTGTTAGAGGAATCCTCTGTCAAAGTCCCCTGCTGAGAACAAGATCAAGCCACTTCTGCTCAATTTGATGAGGGAATTCTTTTTTGTTGCCATTAGTTCTTCATGAGATTGATCCTGTTGGACTCAGTGCTAGTGAAACTACCCCCACAAGTACTATGAAGTACTTACTGTGTACTTTTCCAACAATCCTCTGTCAATGTCCCCTCCTGAGAACAAGAATGCATGTTTCTCTGCTATTTTGAATAACCGTTAAAAGACCTTCCTTCATGAGACTGATATTGTTGGACAGAGTATTTTAAGAGGATGGTAGACTGCACACTGACACACTCTATCACTCTTGTTGGCCTCTTATGAAGCTGCTGTCTTTTAATATATGATTATTTCTCAGCCGCTAATTCGTTCCTCGCCGATTCTTCAGTCTCATCAGCCTCATCCTTCCATCAGTCCCAGTCAACGCATCAGCCTCCAGCACACTTCCAGTGTCTGACTCCATATGATATTGTCCTGATGCTGTAAGGGTGATGCCCCAGAGTGATGCCCAATGGTGATGCCCCATGGTGATGCCCTATGATCACACAATGACCCCTCTAGAGTCTGAGTACCAAGGACCTCATATTATGTATATCATTAATGTTACATCACCCATTATAACAATTTGATTTCCTTTTTTCTCTTCTCTTAACTGAATAGCCCTGTCTTTAAGTATAATACAATGTAAAGTCCTTTTCCTGCACCATTTTAAGGCTTCATAACAGGCATTTTTACTGTATGTGTTTGGAGAAATGACACAATCAATTGTACTTTATAAACTCTGAATCTTGTGGTGCTTGAAAAAATACATACTGGCTAAGCCGGCCAGGTTATATATATATATATATATATATATATATATATATGCCTTTTTTGGAGCCCTTTTTTGCAATATTTATAAAATGTCAGTTATTTAAACAAACCACTATCTGAGGATAACACAAGCAACCATAAAACACCCTTTACTAGAGAGCCATTGAAGCCCATGAAGAATTGATCCTTTCAAAAATCTTTTCAACTGCTGTAAGTTAAGGCACTCTCTGTGCAGACAATTTTAAATATTCTTCAATTGCAGTATTTAAAAAAAAAAAGTGTTCAGAAAGACTGCATCAATTATATGCTATATATATATATGTACATATATATATATATGTATATATACATATATATATATATGTATATATACATATATATATATATATGTATATATACATATATATATATATATAATATCAATATTTGTATTAACTAACTAAAGTCAATTTAAATAGTGGGCAAAAATGGGTTAATTGCCATGCATGTCTATTGAAATCAGGACAGCAGAAAGCTTGCACATCTCCCGGCGCAGACTGAAAACTCATCTCTTTCGACTCCACTTCGAGCGATAGAATTACTAACAAATAACTGCTAACAGAGCACTTATATACTAATAAAGGACTGGCTTATCGAAAGCCAGTTGAGTAGCACTTGAAATGTTTGGCTCCATGAAACCTGATGTACTTATATGATTCTGTTTTCTTCAAGGTTGTGTCTTCCTGGTCGAATGTACTTATTGTAAGTCGCTTTGGATAAAAGCATCAGCTAAATGCAATGTAATAATGTAATAATACATGTGGTGTTTGATATAGTTTTACGTTCAATTTCCACTATTTTAGGCAGAAAGACGTATATTGACTAAACCCTTTTTTAATAATTTAGAATGGTTTTTGTGAGAAATAATTTCAAAAGTAAACTTATTTTTCATTTTATATTTAAATTTGAAATGTTTGCAAACAACATTATTAATTTATCAATTTTTATCAATTTTTTAAAATGATGAATCCATTTTCTTGAGGCTCAGAGGCTGGGGAAGAATGTTCTAATGGAAGTAAGTATAAATATAACATGGAAAAGTAAATAAAATAGGTTTCATAGGAGGATGTGGATTTCTTTTCTCTCACCTTGTAATTACACAATCAAACAATCTATCATTTAGCTCTGGCCTTCACTCACAAAAAAACATTTAGTTGAATTGGACACATTTTTCTAAGCTCTATTGACTGACATGCAATGACTGGGACTGATGGAAGAATCTGCGAGGAATGAACTAAGAGCAGAGAAATAATCATATTAAAAGACAGCAGCTTCATAAGAGGCCAACAAGAGTGACAGAGTGTGTCACTTTGCTGAAGGACAGTTGTGACCAGCTATCCAGGCTAGACTCTAAAGACTTTGCAAGGGGTAAAAATGCTGCTGCCGGAGTACTGACTGGAAGTATTGCTGATATCATGTCCACCATCCTCTTAAAATACTCTGTCCAACAATATCAGTCTCATGAAGGAAGGTTTTTTAACACTTATTCACAATAGCAGAGAAACATGCATTCTTGTTCTCAGGAGGGGACATTGACAGAGGAGTACTGGAACAGTACACAGTAAGTACTTCATAGTACTTGTGGGGGTAGTTTCACTAGTACTGAGTCCAACAGGATCAATCTCATGAAGAACTAATGGCAACAAAAAAGAATTCCCTCATCAAACTTAGCAGAAGTGGCTTGATTTTGTTCTCAGCAGGGGACTTTGACAGAGTATTTCTCAAACAATACACAGTAAAAGTACTTCAATGTATTTTAAGTAGTAGGCTAACTAATACAAAGTCAAACAGTATCAATTTCATTGAGAACTAATGGTAAAATTATATTTTTATCATTCATCAAAGATAGCAGAAAAACATGCATTATGTACTATGGAGGGGACTCTGACAGAGGATTACTCACAAAGTACACAGTAAAGTACTTCATTTTATTTCTGGTAGAAGTCAAACTAGAACCGAGTACAACAGTGTCAGTTTCCTTAAGAACTTGTGGTAACAAATATTTGTATCACTCGTCAAATATAGCAGGAATAATGAAGAGCAGCTGATTTGAAAAAACAAACTCGAGAGGCGGCTGACTTCACTGCAGTGCAGAACCGCTGTATAGTTTAAATCTCTTAACAATGTTGTCCATTTTAGACATAGGCTTATTATATTTACAGCCCTTAATAACATCCATTTTCATGGGCTCAATCTGTGTCTTGGCCGTTTTCGTTGTGATCGCTAAATTCACCTTGTTTATAATATTATCAACGCTTTTGTTTTGAAATCACTTCCGTGAGTTTCGCCCCGCCCCAATGACCATTAGACCATTTAGTAAGGTAAAAAGCAAAAAGCAAAAACGCCTATCAAACGCTCTTCCGTTAACGTGTTTAATAAAGAAAAACAATTGGACGGTAGATACACGGATTAACTTACCACCTACGTTTTAAACAGCCTGTCCTCCTACAAAAAACGACCATACTGTATAGGTCGATTGTTCAGCAGCTAAATACGACCCAGAGTCACGTTTTAAAGTGTAGCACCTCTAGTGGTCGTGTAAGAAACAACATGCTCCTGTCGATTGCAAACGCTCCGGAGGGTCGTTTATTCACAAATAACCCTCTCTGGAAAATCCTAAATTGTGGAATAGTTTGGCCATTAAAATGCTTTTTTATTAGATTTCTAGCGAGAAGTGTATATTGTACTTTTATAATCCACGTCCAGTGGATGTGTAGGATCTACAGTTTGATAGATATACGAAGATGATTTGAGGTCTCGCCAGGAGAACGTGTACTGTAGGGGCAGCTTCCATGTAAAGTTAGCGTGGGTGAAAACAGTATTTCCGGTCTCGAAGTTTTCATAATAAAACCGGAAGTATTCCCCTCACTGTCAAATGATTATTTGTTCACACACACATACGGGTATTGGGCCGAGCGCGACACCGTACTTCCGGTATCCGCCGTTTTACGCGAGGTGCAAGCAGCCGTACACCGTCTAGGTGTTGCTAAGCTTCCTGTACTGAATATCATAGTCTATTGCAAGTGGGGTATTCACCTGGTGTTTCCAGAAATTAGACGTAGATGCAGCCAAAATCGACGAAGGCCACTGTCGTTTTTCCATACATCTGCAGGCAGTCTGTAAAGGCAATCCGACAACCCACACAGCTCTAGTTTACACTGGTAACGACCTAGAGCACACCCCTCAAGTCCAGAGATGTAATCCGAAGACATGCAGCGATTTCTTCGGTCGTTAATTCAGAAAAAAAAACTAGTGCGCTCTGCCTGGCTACGTTAGCTGTTTATATTTGCACTTCCAGGATATTTGCACCTCCAGGAAAATGGCGTATTTATATATATATATGGCGCGTGTTGCATTGTGGGTAGCTCGTGACGTCACTGTGTGTGAAAGAATACAGTGATATCTCCATTACTCATCCACTAAAAAACATCAGTTTATCCTTGTTAATTACACAATATTAATTGGTTTAAATTGTGTACAATGCTTTTGTGTTTGTAACCTTCGATTCAGAGAAACAAATAGTTTTTTCGGAGTTTAGACACTACAGAGTTTCCGAAGACATACACTACCCAGAATCCCCAGCTATCGTTTGGGACTACAACATCCGCCTTGCTTTACAAACCCCGTGATTAGCCCTCAAGCTCTGTGATTGGATGTTGGAGTGGCAGTGCGACAAGAGGCCCTTCTCACTTCGGTTAAATGGATTCCTTGCGTCCCTCACTTGCGTCATTTCCCTGTGACTAATCCCTCCCACCAGGGAAGCATGGAGGGACGCAAGGAAACCACGAGAAGCAGGGAAATTAGTTTTAAGAGCAATGGGACGTCCTTTCCTCCGGAGCGTCACGTGAACGTCCGTTTGTGATGACGCCGCACAGCTGTTCGTCTGACAGCAGCCCTGTCCCCGTTGTTTTCACAAACACCCCCGCCTCTGTTAGTACACATTTACTGACACAAACATTTGTATCATCTGTTGTAGACCCCAATAAATAAAAATAAAATAAGAACTCAAAAAAGATAAACGCCATTCTTAAAATGTATAAACGAACAATAGTTAGATTAATATTGATTAGAGTGCAAAATAGAAATAAAATAATTGAGAGAAGAAAAATAGATATGTTATCTATCAAAACCCAGTTAGATTAACATTCATTGGATTGCACACTTTGTTTGTTTGTGTGGATATGTAGCACATTAACATTTTAATAGCACTTAATGACTGACTGAATGGAAATGACAATAAATGAAAATGCAAAACGAAAAAAACGATCATGAAAATGTTTCCAAAAAATGAATAAAATGATTTTTGACCACTTTGTTGTTCAGATATATCACATATTTGTCACTAAATGATACATTAATTGAAACAAAACACGGTATAAACTGAGGAGTGACTCCCGTGAGGTTCATGTGTTTTCTTCACTCTGCTGGGAAACTGCTCTCATGTCAAGAAGCATCAGATCAGTGCATGCACTGCCTCGTCCAATCAGTGAGCGATACACAGTAAGGGGGCGGGGCGAGTGTCTGAGGATTTCATCGAAGGATGGTCTGGTGGTTCCTCGGTTATAGCTCCTCCATTATCGCTCCTCGGTCCTCCGGCAAAAATAAGGCCATTGGGACGCTACTCAAGATGGCGCAGACAAATCAACTTCCGGTGAGACCGAGACCGAGGAGCGAGGAAATGAAAAATAAGAGAAGTGAGTAGGGCCCAAGGTTACGCCGAGTGTCAAACAGCTCTTTGAAATGGAATGGATCGAACCACGCCAGACTATCCAAAACTGGACATGGACAGGTCCAGCCCAGCCTTCCCCCCCAGAATTACACATGCTGGCTATTGTGTGTTTCGCAAGTAAAACTATACTTACCTTCAACACCTCTCTTAAAGAGCACCTTCGGGGGAGAGCATTGCAAAACTGGCCCAGGTAATGGTACAAATATCAACCTGCCGTACAATGGACAGCTTCCCCCCCCCCCATCTATGTATACTCGCATTTTAGACTCTGTTACTAACTGTATATCTGTAGACTTGGTATGTCTTAAATGTCCGGTTAGGATGTATTAGAACAAAATCTAAAATGAAAATTGTAAATAAGCAATCTGTATGTAAAAAACCACCTGTATGTAAATTGTAAATAAACCATCTGTATGTCAAATATGTCTTATATGTCTTAAATGATATGATGAATTGGAAATGGGGGACCCTGATGTAAACAAGACGAAAGTCTTTCTCTGGTCTGCATCCCCTTAACAATTGTATGTTTTGAGCTGTACTGTACTGTACTGTACTGTACCCAATATACAAGCTGTTAAGAAACTTTTCAATCAATCAATCAATCAATCAATTCTATGGCACGTCTCTACTGGGAATTGTAGTTTTAAAAGACGTTTTCGTATTTCCCACAATTAGAAGTTGCCAGTATTAAACTGTATACATCCCTGGAGGTTTAGGGGATACGAAACACATTGGTGTTATCAAATTTAAAACATATAATTAATACATGGGTGAATATTGCTTGTGTCCATAATGGGCAGCATTAATATACTCACATGACAGCTAAGGTCAGAAGAGCTTTATTTAACAGCTGGTCTTATGTCTGTGACCCCTCCTGTTGTTAATTGATAAGCCTGACACATGCACTTCAGATGTCAAGGTTCAGATGCACATTTAGCAAATATGGCAGTAGTCATCGATCATCTTAAGATAAGATACTTTATTGATCCCAAGTTGGGAAATGTTTTTGTTACAGCAGCATGTACTACTTTGTTCTACTCCACTACAATTCAGAGGTTAACCTGGTATTTTTATTCTACTACATTTATTTTTGTTACTTTGCAGATTCTGATTAATGATGTGAAATATAAACAACCCTTAAATCAGACTTTAGTTACACCTGAGTAAAATTCAGCCTTATCAGTTTGTCTGTTTTGCACATCCTCCTGTTAATATCTTTCAACATCCTGCACTAAACTGTTTTATTGTAGAGATCACTACAGTATCTTCTTGATATTTTCTATTCTATATTTCTATCATTGACCCCTATTTTGTATGTAGGCTACTCTTAATATTTAAATGTTTTAATCAAATATAACTTATTCAACAACTAAATTCAATAACGTGCTTTAACCACTAGGAGGTGCGGTTTAGACCAGTGGTCTAGTTAATAAAACATAATAATATCAAACATAATATGACTATTCACTTTATTGTGAAATTAAAACAGAACGGTAAAGAAAAATATAGTTTCAGTCTCTCGATGTGAAGCTTATGCATTGTACCATGAACTTGTATAGACCTGTAACAGGAGGAGTTGGAAAGGTAGTTCAGAAAATCAGTAATATCTTTAAAAACTACAAAAAAGTCCCTTTCTATCAGCTGTGCACCGTTATGGTGTAAATACAGACTATCTACTAATTGGATCAAATATAAAAGTCAGTCAGTCAATTAGTGTTGATACTGCAAGGAGACTTATTGTGTGAAAAGAAATGGAAGATGTTATTTAATTGTTGATATATTTATGGTCCACGTCACGTATTCAGTTTTGGCGGCATCTCTTCCAGTTTGTCCAGAAGTCTTCTGATCAGGGCTCTATAAATAAATATCTACGGCAGATATGTAATATTTAATGCAGCCGAACCGTGTATTACAATGCCGTTATGTGATGAATTTCAAAGAGAAAAGCAAGAACACTCGGAATAAAGTATTATTTTATTTTTTTTAAATGTTTTCCGATTTCATATCACATAACCACCATATCCCGACGTGCATTGCGGCGTGATTTTAGAATCGAAAGAGAAAAACCTATGGGAAAAACACAAAAGCATAGTACACAATTTAAACCAATTGATGTCGTATTATTAACTAGGATAAACTGATGTTTTTTAGTGGATGTGTAGTGCAGATATCACTGTTAAATCATTTGATCATTGGTTTTATTATGAAAACGTCGAGACCGGAAATACTGTTTTCAACCCATAACTTAACATGGAAGCTTGCCGCATATACATGTTCTCCTGACGAAACCTCAAATCATCTTCGTAATATCTATCAAACTATAGATCCTACATATCTGGACGTGGACTGGATGTGGATTCTAAAAGTACAATATATACTTCTCGCTAGAAATCTAATCATAAAGCGTTTTAATGGCCAAACTATCCTACAATTTAGGATTTTACAGAGAGGGTTATTTGTGAATAAACAACCCTCTGTAACGTTTGCATTCAACGGGAGCACTAGAGGCCGACCATTTTAAAACGTAATTATAGGTCGTATTAAGCGCTTGAACAAACGACATATTTGGTCGTAATAAGGGCTTGAACAATCGACCCATTTGGTCGTATGAGTTGGAGGACTTGTTGGTTTTAAAATGCTTAATAAGCACCGTAACTTTCATGATATAATTTCTCGGTTGTTTCCGTGAACGAACGGCCGACTGTTGTGTGACGGCAAATGCTGCGGCTGCAATGCATTGTGGGGCAGCATTTTCTTCTCTCCTTTCGGTAAGGGAGGTCCAGTGGTTCCTATAAGCTAAAGGAGGTTATAAAGGAAGTTTGAAACCTCCTTTCCTTTCATTTAGAGAATTGGAACGGCACTTAACATGGCTGCCACTGACGTACTTCCGGGTCATTTCACTTGGTTAGGAAGGTTCCTAAGCTAAATGGACTATTGGAACGCAACCCATGCTGCAGACTCACTGTTTGAGGGCTTGATAGCCCACTCCCCCTCCACACCGCTCCACACTCGTTGCTTTGGAACAGCCCTCAATATGGCGGACCCTCCGCGTGAACGCGCAAATGGAGGGGTAGGGTGTAGGGGTAGGGTGTAGGGGGCAGTTTGGGAATGGGCCGAAAGGAGGTTTCAAACTTCCTTTATAACCTCCTTTAGTTTAGGAACCACTGGACCTCCCTGTCACTACCATGGATGTATAATAAGAACTGGATACAGCGTGGGAGGCGGGGCCTCATTCATTCCTATGAGAGTTGCTCATTAGCGCATGATGATAAAATGGCCCAACTTTTGAGAGAGCGAAACGTCACAGATTACCGGGCATGCCTGAGAAGTACCCGTATGTGCGCTCATAGCGCATGCGCAACTTTAACCAAAATGCTTGTTCACATCAAGCACGTCAATTTGCGTACACGTAACAGCACCGCACGTTCATGACAGCATGGTAATGATTTGTTATTATGATGGATTTGATATTAACGAGGCGGCAGTTAGCAGCTAGCGGCTAGCAAGTAATTATGCTAATGTACACATCAATCGTTATACTTATATTACGCTGTAACAGGATCTAGTGATATCCAAGCAACAGAGCTTCATTTAGCATGAAAGAATGATTGCACTGTATATATATATACTTATAATAATAAGTAATATTAACTTTATTTAATACAACATTTACGGTACAAGATTTAATCATACAGCCCATGTAGTATGATAATGAATTACAGCAAACATGTGCAATATATCCATTATTACAGCTCCGTGGGATGGCAGTAAGACAATATGGGTCCGTTCTTATTGTGCATCCATGGGTAAAGATAAACGCAACTCACATTGGTTTCTCAAACAGCATCTCTGTAAACTAGGTGTATTCACTGAATTTCACTCTCTGCCTTTAACGGCTCGTTGTAGCTCCAATAGCTCCAGCCCCCACCCTCCCTGTGAGCACAGTGTGCTCTGATTGGTCGACACACGTAACATGAACCTGCCGGGCGGCGCGGTCCCGTGGGTTAGATGCGCGTTCATAATGCAGAGGGAAATAACGCTCAGAATAACGTTATTAGCACATTTGTACAACTTGAGGAACGAATGTTTTTAATAAGGGTTATAAAAGAAAAAAAATTATCCAACGATTTACAGACCACTCTTTCCCCATGTAAGTCAATGGGAAAAAGTGTTTCCGGGCCTGGAAACCAAACGGAAGTTTGGTACCGCCGTTTGGCCAGCACGAATATATTCATCTGAGTCCGGCGCACTTCCTGGGAGCTTGGTCACTACCCGATCCGTCCCCCTGCCCGATCGGTACTGCGCATGTGCGAGATGGTCCGCCAACCGCCATAATGGACAACTCCGGACGGCAACCCATGGACACTTGACACAGTGGCTTTTAGCAAAGCTCAAAAAGAAAACTCGAGAGAGATGAGTTATTGTTATTACAACGTGACTTCACTATTATTTAACAACTCTTTTTATTGGGTTCTTTTATTTGGGGTTAAGTACATTGTCAGAATAAGTGAGAAATTGATTTAACTTCTGTTAGACAGCCATATGCCATACATTTTTGCATACATTCACAGTAAATATGTATTCAGTATGATACTATAGCTGTCTTCTGTCCACGCTCAGCTAGCTACCGCACCGCAGCTGCCTGTACCGTACAATCGCTGGAGGACTGGGCTGTCACTCAAAAGCTGAGTAGCCAATGGGGACAGACCCCTGAAAGTCCCGCCCACCTGGGATGTTTGTGTCAAAATCGAGAAGGGTCTAGCTGTGGCCGCGGACAGTACACGACGGTACACGATGGTACACGACCATAGACTGTATATATAAGTACACGACACGCCCACCTGACACGACACTACGGTGGCTGAGAAGGGTCTAGCTGCGGCCGCGAAAGTTGTACTTCCAAATATGGTCAGAAGAGAGCACGCCCAACACGTGAGACGTTGACGCAAGGATATTTAAGGAGACATGGAGGTTTACAGACAACAGACAACAAACAATATGGCGCACCGAGTACAGGTAATTAACGTATTGTGGTTTTAGATATAATTACATACTATTTAGGTTCTCGTTTGTTTGTCGATGTGGCTGTTTAGCGCAATGTAATTGTGTTTATTTTGCTATATATATATCTTAGCTTGACATGCTCGACGTTCAGTTAGCATATATGCTAACTGAACATGTTAAGAGCATTCCATGGAATATAACAAAGTGTATCTCGAGCCGGTTTCTCAAACTTACCTACTGCTCCTTTAAGTACGGAAGGATTGTTATAGTCAGAAAAGATCGGCTTCCTTAAAGCTGAAGTTGAATGAAATAGCCAAGTGTCAAACGCAATCAAAAGTGAGACCGAGATAAATCTTCCTCGTTGAACTTTTTCCAATAACATGATTTACTTTATTTGCATGGTCTGAACGTGTTATTGGCTGTTATTTTATACAACTGTGTTCCCTGTTCTGTGGACTACAGTTGGCGGTTCATGTTCTGAATCTGAAGCAACAACATTTTGTTCCCCCTCTTTTTTTTCATCTTTCACTCCTAATTTCTGATGTTTGACCTAGTTTTGCTCTTGCTTTCCCAGGGGTGTTGCACAGCAAATCATTGCAGGATCCTGGACAGAGAAGACTGCTCTGCATTTTGAGGTGTTTGCGATGTCACTATCGTATTGTCACAATTGGCTATTATGCTCTTACTAACTTTTCTTCATACACGGGCTTCCGAAGCAGACCCATGGGAATGACTGTGGTGTCTTCATGATAATGGTGAGTAAGGATAAGGTCGTGATATGGCACAATTGATTGCTTCTTAACACCTTTCATTTGTAAATACATGCAATAGTGATTCACCACCACTCAGACCTGACAAACGTTCTGTTTGAATCCCAATGTTCTCTTACATTATGCACTTGCAAATAAACAGGTGTGCAATAATAAAAGGATTGAAGGAATGTTCACGTATAGGTAGGCCTCTCGTGCATCTTTCTTGTGGCGTTATCACCTCCACATTTTATTGGAGGTGTGTGACTACTTTCTCACTGAGTTATAAGCCGTCACGTGTACATTATGTCTTGCATGTGCTAATAAAATTCTCATTACAGTATGCCTGGTATGTTGCCATGGAGGCCAGCTTTGACTTCAGCATTGTAAGTATTAAGGAAAGAAGTCACATTAAAATGCTATAACAAACTTAATGAAAATTGATGCTCTTTCTTTAGCATGACATGTCTCTCCTGAGAAGGTGGTGGTGTGTTATCCTGGTGGAAAACTTTGGACTGAAAGGGTATGCTGCAGTGCTACAAAAACATTTGAATTTGTAATTGTATTATCAAGAAGATTTGGGGGTGAACACCTGGCTCTAAAATTCAACCTTCTGGCGAAGAAAATGTGTCTTAATTGCAGGTATGGAAAGAAGTTTTCTCACTATAGTGAGGAAGGCAGGGCGACCCTTATGCCCCGGCCACACGAGGACGAAAACGGCTAAACGCATAGGATTAACGCAAACGCAATCGCAAAAAAAGCTTCCGTCCACACGCAATAGTTATCCGGATAGTGTCTGTCCACACGAGACAGCTCCGTTTAGCTCCAACCGCTGGAGAAGCTGCAGTACATATGCAGGAGCCTGTACGTGGCGCTGTAACTTCCTCCACAAAAGCAGCGAAGAAGCATGGTTGTCATGGTTGCCCTTCTGTTTATTCTCCGCGGTGGGGGCCGAGGGAACCGTGCAGAGTTTTTCGCCAGTCAACGTGTATTAAAGTTTAAATCTTCCGACAAAATTATAAAAGTGCCGGTCAAAGGTCTTCTTTGTTATTTATTGAGCTTTAAAACAAATAAATAACGACTCTATATAATATAATAATAAAATACACGGAGCCTCTCTTTTTCCTCCCTCTCTTTGGACAGCGCCAGTGTCTGTTTCATGCAGCAGCTGATCCAGTAATGAGTGACCCGGCCGACAGTAAAAATAAACATATTTATAACTAGTTTAGGTAGTTTGAGAGGTGTCTCCGTCCTGTCAGATTAGACTTCACTCGCGTTTATGTCCATATCGAGAGAAAGATAAATAATCTGAATTCAGTGTGCAGTTTACTTTGACGCGGTGGTGAGCAGCAGAGGTGGGGAGAGGCGGGGCTATTGCCTCATCATTATCAGAAAATGATCGTATAGGGCGTACACACGGAGCCATTGGACCTCCCAGAGCGTTGCGTATGCCGTTCTATCCACCTTGGGACTTGTTATCGTTTCCGCAGTCGTTTAGTGCCGTATTCGGTCGTCCTCGTGTGGCCGAACGGTCTATATGACACTAAACAGTAACGCAAACGACCGTTTTCGTCCTCGTGTGGCCGGGGCATTAGCGACAATGTCCCACCTACATTCAGGATCAGTCGTAAAAGGACGCATGCAAGCAGCACCATGGTCAGTGTATCGCTCAACGTATCTATGACCCTGTGTGCCTGTTTCAGAAAGGGTTACTACTCCTAAAACACATACTACATAGAACTTATGGTACATGCAACATTTGTTTTGTGTGGTATTGTGTCATTCTGAATCGAGCCTGGATCATTTTTGGAGGAGTTAAACCGTGCATGTAAAGCACTGTCAAAATAATGGTTGAATGTCTGATGCCCCTGGACACTGATGAGGACCACTCCTATAACAAGAAGCCTTACAGCTTCCTTCCTAAAGAGTCGGTTAGTGAATGGACACATTCAAGTGTACAACCCCTGATGCATGTGATTTTATAATATTACATATGACTTCTTTATACCATCTTGTCTTATCAGTGAGATGGAACTTTGTTCTCATGACCTCGCCAGGAACATGAGTGAGGAAGCGCACCAAAGGCTGAAGGACTTGTGAAAGATTCCGAGGAGTTTTTAAATAGGCTTTAAACTCCTGCAAGTCAATATTTTTTTAAGTTGAACAGCTCTGATTTTCCATATGATGTTCTGTTCAATAAATGTCAAGTCTCATCTGTCTGCCAAGGCCTTTGGCCCCAAATCTATTTGTTGTTTTGTTCTTCTTTTTAAAGCGACCTTGGGTCTCATGAAAGGCGCTATATATATCTTATTATTAATACATCATTAGAACGGTACCTCCAGTATGCCTACATGACAAGCATTTTTATAATATACAGTAAACATATCTTTGACTTATTGCAAAATTATAAAATGAAATTCACCCCTGCTGTCATTCTGGCTTTCACTGTTCAAATGAGATGTCAACCATCAAAATGGGATAAGGGGTTCCAAGGGGTTCTCAAACGGATAGGTTATTAATTTATTTGCCTAATAGTTGCTTAAAATGCTACAATAACATGCCATGTACGGTCTCTCAGCCACCGTAGGCGGCGTAGTAGGGGGCGTGTCGTGTAGTGTCGTCAATTTGCTTTTCATCTGCCATGCCTCTCAGCCACCGTAGTGTCGTGTCAGGTGGGCGTGTGGTGTACCGTCGTGTACCGTTGTGTACTGTCCGCGGCCGCAGCTAGACCATATTGTCAAAATCTCAAACAAAAAATGAGGGAGCGCTATAGAGTCAGATTTGGGTCAATATTCTAGCGCGTAAAACAAGCTACTCACGAGCGGAAAATGTGCTTTTACACGCGCATAAAATGACCCTCGCGTGCAGATTAAACCCCCGCGAGCGGCTATGCGCTCACGAGAGAGACAGCCCTCTTGCTCCCTCGCGGGAGTGTCAGCCTCACTCGCTCGCAGAGTCTGTCTACGCGCGCGTGAAAAGTTTCTGGCACTTTGGGGCGGAGCCACTGGACTTTGATTGACAGCTGCAAGGAAGCCCGGAGTTGGCAGGTTTGATAAATGCCTGAACTACCAAGAGCCGAGGAGTGACAGCTGCAAGATCAATTGGACCAGATTGAATGGTAAAGTTGTCCATAAAAAACTATTATATTCGTAAAGTACACTTTACGAATATAATAGTTTTTTATATATATATACATCTCAATTCATTTGATATAAAAAAAATGACATTAATTATAGGAGTGCAATACTTTTACAAACACTATAGTAATAATATGCATTCATTATGACAATATCATGCTATTAGGAGTGTTCTATAGTGTGTTTAAAAAACAACCACAGAAACACTATATTATACTTAGGGCTGTCAAACGATTAAAATTTGTAATCAGATTAATCACAGCTTAAAAATTAATTAATCATGATTAATCACCATTCGAACTATGTCCAAATATGCCACTTCTTTATGTATATTGTTGTGGGAATGGAAAGATAAATGAAAGAAGGCGGATATATCCATTTAACATACAGTATCTATGTTTATTATAAAAAAATTCTGCGTGTCAAAATGAAAGACAGCCCACACACCTATCAATCATCAAACCGTGGGGACTTAATTCATTACGTGTTGATTTTTATCAACGGGGGAGTACTTCAGGAAAGTCGACGGGGGGGGGGGGTGGCTAGTGGAGTACTTCGTGACCACAGAGTGTGAACGTTGTGATCAGCTGTTTTAGCGCAGTTCTCCAGTGAAGGGGGGGAGTCTCCCTCCGCAGCCGGTTGGCGTAGTTTTGGCACAATTCCGTTGTACAGACCGACGTTAACAGCAGCCCTGTTTGTGCACACGGAGACCGACTCTGTCGTCCGGTGATCTAACTGCCTTCTGGAAAAGCTTCACAAGTACGTCGGTACGCAAATACGCTTTGTGACACAAGTGACGGTACGCATTTCAGATTACGCACATAACCTACAGCAAAAGTATTCTCCGTCGGGACTTCCTGCAACCACACCACGCCGTTATCTTGATTCTGATTGGCCAGAAGACATTATCAAAGATGTTCTATTGAGAAGACGATCACTACGTGACAAAAGTTTTCAAAACCGTTTCTGGTCTTCGGTATTTCCAGACAAGTGGCTACTGAAATCAATCTTACTAACTGCTGTCTGTGCAATTTACTCCGCACGAGTTGGCGGACTTTATTTAGCTTACTTTAACATCATTTTTCATGGTGGGGCTAAGCCATTTCTTGGTATGGGTGTAGCCTACCCCAGCCATACCCTGGCGCTGCCACTGGTGGGATGTATGGGGCGGGCACATGCATTAAATATTTTAATGCAATTAATTCAAAAAATTAATTACCGCCGTTAACGCGATAATTTTGACAGCATTAATTATACTATAGTTATACTATTTAAAAAAATATAGGAATACTACAAAGATCTAGATACAGAGTATTACTATTGAAATATTATAGGGCTACTATAGCTAATAAAATGGCACTACAGAAAAAACTATAGTAATACAATAGCTGGTGAAAAATACTACAGAACTCTACAAACTTACTATCGGACACTATACAACTCTTATAATATACTATAGTAATACTATAGTTCATTTCGTAAGGGAGGTGCATACAGCAGACAGTAGCTAGCAGTTTTCGACAGATACAGCCCACTCAAAAATATATTGTTTCATATAAAATTAATTAATATATATATATGTGACCCGCTCTATCGAAATCAGTCGGAAGTCGCAACGGCTCATTTCAGAATAAACGTGGATTTACGTAAAAAACTATTTTTTCAGGGTTCGGGTGTTTTGTTTGATTTTAAACAAACCAAGTCTTGGCTTTCAGAATATGAAACTTTTATTTCCAAAATCACACGATAAGTACATTTTTGAAGCTTGTGAAGGGACGAAGACAGGCACCTCTCACTCGCACTCTGCTCTTCCAGCAGCGCCGCCCCCCCTCCCTCCGGCTGACATTATGAACGTAAGAGTATAGTGATCATAGATAACACGGCAGGATCCGTTACAGTTTGTTTTCATCTGATTTAAATTAAACAGAGTCTTGGCTTTCAGAATATTAAACTTGTTTCGGCAAATTCATATGATAAATATAACTTTGAAGCTTGTAACGGCATAATTACAAGCGGAGAACGGAGTAATGTAACGCCACAGCAGGCACAACAACAGCCGGTGTTTCTCGTGAGGGTTTTCCCCGGGAAACAAACACAATACACACAAACGCAAAAATACACAAACACACACACGCACACACGTATACACACACACTCGCGAGCTTCCCCTCCAAACGAAAATATCTTCCCTCCGTAGTATTTTGATCATTTGCTCCACTAATAATCAATCAGATCGATGGATTCCAGAGAAGAGGAAACTTTAAAGGCCTTTTTCTCAAAATGAGGACTCTGTGACAGTCATTATATAATGTGACATATTTCGCTTAATATTTGGAGTACAAAAACAATCCTGATATCATTAGAAAGCTAGGAATATCCTCTTTCCAACCGTGTATACAACTCAAAATGTGTCTTCGGGTCAATGCGACTGATTTCGATGGAGCAGGTCACATATATATATTAGCTGTACACTTTACGAATATAATAGTTTTTTATGGACACATTTACCATTCAATCTGGTCCAATTGATCTTGCAGCTGTCACTCCTCGGCTCTTGGTAGTTCAGGCATTTATAAAACCTGGCAACTCCGGGCTTCCTTGCAGCTGTCAATCAAAGTCCAGTGGCTCCGCCCCAAAGTGCCAGAAACTTTTCACGCGCGCGTAGACAGACTCCGCGAGCGAGTGAGGCTGACACTCCTGCGAGGGAGCAAGAGGGCTGTCTCTCTCGTGAGCGCATAGCCGCTCGCGGGGGTTTAATCTGCGCGCGAGGGTCATTTTATGCGCGTGTAAAAGCACATTTTCCGCTCGTGAGTAGCTTGTTTTGCGCGCTAGAATATTGACCCAAATCTGACTCCATAGAGCGCAAACGAGAGAGAGCAGCGAGAGCAAAAGTCTGATCATTGAGAAAGAAGAAACAAGAACTGCAAACAAAAACCTATGTTAAAACAAAGAAAAAATACTTATAGTTTACATGATTACACAAATGATTTGTTTGCAATTTATAGTTTTATTTTTGAAATTTATTTTATTTTGATTGACTTAGTTTTTTTATTTTAAACTCATAGTTTTGCTTTATTCTGAGAAAGTCTTGCTTTATCTTTATGATACAAAACTAATCCCATAGAATAGGAGATAGGGTTAGAATTTAGGAGCTGATTTTTAAACTATCCGACCGCAACCCAACCCTCCTCTCGGATCAGCCCCGCCTCTGCCTATCTCCATGTCCGGCCAACACTTGCATCCTGACGCTGCTGCTCCCATTGCAAACCCACTTGAATTAAAAAACATTAGGCTACATAAATAACTCAAACCTACCGCTGAAATACATGTTTGGCAAATCTTGGGCCCTTTCTCATTTCTCGAACTCCCCTCCTCGACTCCTATCCTCGATACTTAGTCCCGCCCACAGGAGATGCGAGCGGAGGAGCCGAGGAGGGGAACCGAGGAGAGAGGAGGGGAAGCAGCAGGTGGTTAGAGAAATGAGAACTCCTCTCCTCTGAGCGGTCATTTTAAAGAGACGTCCATTAATGATGACAGAAGGCACAGCAGCCTCTGTCTGATGGACAGATGTGTTCATGATGACTTATATATTTACTTTGATTCATTCACAGTGCGGTATAATGAGACAATAACAGGCTACAGATGCGGACACGCACACACACATATATATGTGTATATATTTATAGAAATAAATACAATTTCAGAATCAAACAGAGCACTCATAACTCGTAACACTATCAGAGACTGGATATATCCCCCCCCCCCCCCTCTCCCCTTTGGTCGCTACAATGAGGAAAATAAATTACGGGCCAAAAGTTGTATTTACAAGTATTAAAAGTAAGCAGAGGACACCAAACCAACAGACCTGTCTGTCCGCTGCATCTACGCACACACTGTACCACACACACCTACACACTGTACCACACGCACACACACACACACACACACACACACACACACACACACACACACACACACACACACACACACACACACACACACACACACACACACACACACACACACACACACACACATGATGCTGGCAGTGGCTTTGACAGGTGATGACTATAAGAAAGAATGTGGGCCATACTCTAGTTGTGTCAAAGTGTTGTGTGTGAAGTGAAACATCACTCAAACCATGTTCATCCCTCTTTCTACTGGGATCATAGCGATGTCTCGCCTGCTTCTCCTACTGCTCTTAAGGCCAGACTCAATGAAGCTTTAGCAAGAGTGGAGAGTCTCGAGCGAGAGAGGAAGAATGCCATGGCTAGAGAAAAGAGGGCAGAGACCACAGTGAGGAGTCTTTTGGGGGATTTGAGGGAAAAGAACCTCATTAATGAAGAACTCAAAGAGGCTTGATTTCTACTCAGGGAAGATGAAAGTAGCACTTTGAGATTCATGTACATCTTACTCTTACACTCTTTATTAAACTCCTTTGTTATTATATGAAGGGGACTTATTAATTTTTTCTCATACAATTTCAGATCTTCAAATAGACTTGAAGGCAAAGCAGGGCCATGAGTACTCCAAGGACCACAGAGAATGTGCCCTCACACTCCATCTACATGGTCCAAAGGCATACAAATACCTCAGAGAGACTACAACAAAAAGGTAGTCTTAATGTTGTTCAATTTCATTTTTGGAAATTACGGTTGCAAGTACGTTAAATAGCTACTTCTCAATTTTTTTACAGGTGGCTGTTTTCGGTGGATGGCAAGCCTGGCCTGAACAAGATGATGCTGGATATGCTGGAGAGAAGATGCCAGGACGACCAGGCTAAATATGGATGTGTTTCACTCATGTTGGATGACATGGCCATCAGAAAACATGTGCAATATAATCCACATAACCAGTCAATGTCTGCTTTTGTAGACATGGGTGATGGAAACAATGAGACCGATGCTGCTACTGAGGCTCTTGTGTTCATGGTGGTTGGCCTACACGGACATTGGAAGGCTCCCATTGCATATTACCTGACGAAGTCTTTGTCACCTGAAACACAAAGGGTCCTAATCTAAATCTAAAATCTAATCTAATCTATCTAGGAAGAAGAAGGAAGAAAATAAGCTTGACCTCCTTCTTAAAATGTTTTTGTGTTGACTCTCAAATCTCCCGTTTTTATTTTGATGGTTTCCCAAAGACAAAGATATGAGAAAGAGGTTCTCAGTCATGCTTTGGAGGAGCCGCATGCACGGGGCATTCGGGTGTCATGAGCAACTTTGTGTAAATATGGTTTGGGCGGGGTGGTGTCATGTTCTTGTGTTTAACTTGAACATTTACATTTTTTATATAGATGTAGAAGTACATTTTCATTTTTTATGACATAGATATTCATTTTTACTGATATATAACTTCTGTCTATGTATAATGTATTATTGTTTCTTCATTTTTCAACTTATTAAAATAGCTGAGTATAGGCCTACACAATATGCTTCTCTATCATATATAGACCATTAGTGTTTTTTTATGTGTGTGTGTGTATATATTATATATCGTGTGTCTTTTGCAAAATACCTATCATACATAACATAGGCTATCAAATACCAGAATATTCTATTGCTGTTAAGCCTACTATGAATATTAAAATACGCCGAATCATGTGTCCGGTATCATGCCTACATATATGACGTTTGCAGAAAACCCCCCCCCGTGAAAATCAGTTTTGTATTCAGCGAGTTATGATTGATAAAATGCGCTGACACTTCATTGCGCCTGCCAGACAGATTACACTGAGTGGAGCGGGTGACCGGTCCAAGATGGCGGCCCCACGGCTCGTCAGCGCCAATAGGCAGCAGCGGTCGATGCGGCGTCTACTCTTTATAGAGGCTTCTCAATACTCAAATTTCCCCTCCTCGACTCCCCTCCTCGACTCCCCTCCTCGAGACTTAGTCCCGCCCACAGGAGATGCGAGCGGAGGACCGAGGAGGGGAACCGAGGAGAGAGGAGGGGAAGCAGCAGACGTTTAAAGAAATGAGAACTCCTCTCCTCTGAGCGGTCATATTAAAGCGACGTCCGTTCATTATTACGTGGCAACAGCTGCATCAGCTGTCGAGTGTTTTGTCATATTTTATAATCTCTGTTAGATCAGCTGAACATTGTTCCCCCACATATTTACCTTGAATTAATTGAGAGTGCGGTATAATGAGACAATAACAGGCTACAGATGCGGACACACACACACAAATATATTTATATAAATATATGCAATTTAAAGTATGAGAGCACTCTCATAATAACGTAACACAATCAGAGACTGGATATATCCCCCCCCTCTCTCTGGTCGCTGAAATGGGGAATTGAAATTACGGGCCAAAAGTTGTATTTGCAAGTATTAAAAGTAAGCAGAGGACACCAAACCAACTAAGACCTGTCTGTCCGCCGCATCTGCGCACACACTGTACCACACACACACCTACACACTGTACAGGACACACCTACACACTGTACCACACACACACACACACACACACACACACACACACACACACACACACACACACACACACACACACACACACACACACACACACACACACACACACACACACACACACACACACTGTACCACACACACCTACAGCTCCTAAAGCATAATCAGGCTACAGCCGTTGTGTATTTTATTATGTGAAGCACTAAATGGTTTTAGAAAAATATCGACTCTTTGTTTGTATATATCTACTAAACTAAAGCAAATAAAGAGAGTAGGTCTGTTATACTGAGTGATATTTATTTTACACACTGCTCTGCTTTCTGCAGGGCCTCACAGCTGTTCTCACTGTAAACATCGCGTTGCGATGAGAGCAGTTTCTAAAATAATATCCAGGGGATGCATGCAGAGCTGTCATTGGCTGAGATAAGTCCGGCCGTGCGTCACGCCTCCACCGTTCCCGGAAATGCATCCGCGGAGGAGCCGTGGAGGAACCATCAGTGTATCCTCGGTTATAGCTCCTCCAGAGAGCCTCCTCGACGCTCGATCCTCGGTCCTCGGTGTGCATTTAGAGAAATGAGACGTCCTTCAAAATGGCGCGCTGAAATTCATTTCCGGGTCACTACCGGAGGACCGAGGAGTCGAGGAGTCGAGGAGGGGAAATTTGAGTATTGAGAAGCCTCTTATATGTCTATGCGTCACCCTGCCCGATCGGTTCTGCGCATGTGCGAGAGGGTCCGCCATGTTGGACAACTCCGGACGGCAACACCAGATGGACACTTGACACAGTGGCTTTTAGCAAAGCTCAAAAAGAAAACTCGAGAGAGATGAGTTATTGTTATTACAACGTGACTTCACTATTATTTAACAACTCTTTTTATTGGGTTCTTTTATTTGGGGTTAAGTACATTGTCAGAATAAGTGAGGAATGAATTTAACTTCTGTTAGACAGCCATATGCCATACATTTTTGCATACATTCACAGTAAATATGTATTCAGTATGATAGCTGTCTAACAGAAGTTAGTCTATTTCTCACTTATTCTGACAATGTACTTAACCCCAAATAAAAGAACCCAATAAAAAGAGTTGTTAAATAATAGTGAAGTCACGTTGTAATAACAATAACTCATCTCTCTCGGTTTTTCTTTTTGAGCTTTGCTAAAAGCCACTGTGTCAAGTGTCCATCTTGGGTTGCCGTCCGGACTTCCGGACCATCTCGCACATGCGCAGAACCGATCGGGTAGGGTGACGGATCGGGTAGTGACACTCGACGTGCATTTAGAGAAATGGGATGTCCTTCAACATGGCGCGCTAAAATTCATTTCCGGGTCACTACCGGAGGACAGAGGAGTCGAGGAGGGGGATTTGATTAAATGAGAAAGGGCCTTGGAGCTCTTCCAATGTAAAGCTAGAGAACACGCACAAAACAAACAGTATGTTGCTCTTTCAAGTGCAGACATTAAACATGCAAATATAAATGGGATGATGTTTGTCACATAAGGCTGATTTATTGTTCCCAGTAGGTGTCGCTGTGACTATGACTCAATATTAACTTGTAAAATCCTTCAACTCTGGAACTAAACACAAGGAATTTGGAGCATATTGGAGATGTCTCTATAATAAAGGGCCATCTCTCACATCTCGCATCTGGCGTGTGACACACGCTTTCACTCTCAATATCATGCTCTCACGCTGCCCAAACTATTCTCATGCCAAAAACAAGATGAACTGGCGATCGTTTTTGGTTGGTTATTTACAATGTTGAGTTGACAGCTGCTCAAGCAGATACATTGCTTATCGCGACAGGCCTATGCACACAATAAAACAGTGGAAACAAACATGTGTTTGTTTGACTTTCATTAGTGAATGCAACTTTGTCTCCTTTATAGTCTGTGTCCAATATTGTGTATTTGTATATATATCCTATATAAATGCTAAGGTCCCGCTACTGACACGATAGCAGTAATTTAGTGTGCATGTGTAAATTAAACCCATGATATCAAAATCTCACTCCAGCCAGGTACTCAACCCTGATAATAACCACTTTGTGTTTAATGGCGAGTGTTTCAACGGGTGTTCCATGTAATAGAACACTTTTAATAACTCGTTATACTTACTGTCGTAAGAAGGCAGGCCGAGTGACCAAATTCGATTGGATTAAATCTGTAGGAGCGTGTTAAAGAACCTGCAAATACATGTTATACACGTGCCACTTACAATTGTTTTTTCTATTTGAATAGACAACCCTTCAGAATGGTCTATTAATTAACGATACATACCAATACTATACATTTAGCACTGTTTTTCACCCAAATCATTAAAAATGCGGGAGGCGACGAAAAGCGACTAATTTGCATTCAAGGACAAATGTAAAACCAACGCTGCACCTTTGGCAAGAAAGTACATCAAAAACTGGCTGCCGAGACGATGTATGATTGATCTGTGCAAGTTAACGATATGCTAAACTCGTTTTTAAACATCATGGTTGATCGTATAAGGCTGAAAGTCTGCCGTTTTTCAAAAGACCCACACAAATAAATGTTTTGCTTCCTTTTTTTTTTTAAAGAGACTGTAAGGCTCAAGTCCAGGATGATCAACTTGTAAGTGTTTCAGATGAAGTTAATATGGTGTTGAAATTGTGACCCATTAGCAATGTAACAAGTTTATTCAATTTACTTTCAATTATAGTCATTGTGTACATTTAGTACTGCATCCCATCTGGAGCAGCTGGTGCTTTAGAAAACCATTTATGCAATCCAATAACACGTACAATTCACAAATCAGTCATAATCAGTAAAAATGTTAAATTTAATGGAAGTGAAAGTCATTTTCAGAAATCAAGAAAAAAACATGTTCATCAATGCTGTCACAGCTTCAAAATCTGGTACCTTTTAATAAGTCCTAGAATAGTTCTGGATGGGTACAAACTTAAAAAAAGACCGGGGGTGGATACAGGGAGGGAGGGAGGGAGGGAGGGACAAGTAGTCACAGGTGCTGCTTCAGAATCGTCCTGAGCGCTCTCTGTCTCTAGAGCGACGTCTCTCACGGTCACGGCCACCTCCTCCTCCACCTCCTCCACCACCACCACCACCTCCTCCTCCTCCTCCTCCTCCTCCTCCACCACCTCCTCCACCACCTCCTCCTCCTCCTCCTCCTCGACCTCTGTCCCTTGAGCGAGATCGCCTCTCTCTCGATTGAGACCGGGACCTATGGCGGCTGTGGTAGAGAAGGAGTAGTTATTATAAAATGCCACACAAACAACTATGCATGCATTTTTACTTAATGCCTCAATGTAATACTGGATGTGTTCGTACCCCTTCCTCCGACGACCATAGAGCTCCCTCCTGAGTTCCCGTGAGATGGGCTTCAGATGCATGAAGTTACAGAAGCCACCACGAGTACATTCCCTGTGGAGAGAAGGCAACGGGTAGCGGAAATATCAGTAAGGTATAAGAAGATAAAATCATGTTAAGAATATTTGCTACATAACGTTATCTGTTTGAAATTGTTTCAGAAAGACGAGCTGCTGCACTGAATGTCAAGAGAGCCTATTTAATATAACAAATGTGATGTGAATTGTATAAGGGGATACCTGAGAGATTATGTTTCAGTTTATAGTTAAAACAAGATAAATGTTGACACACTTGGTACATATAAAAATGAGAAGCAAGTTAACAGGAAGTGGGTTCAGGGATATAGTAGTGACCAGACATTATGTTTAAAGTGGTATTCTGCAGCTGACACCTACTTCCTTGTTGTGATGTAAAATAATCAAAATGGTAACCATGAGGTATGAATGCTTGATATTGGTTAATCATTAAATAGGATACATGCAATGACATAGCACTCACCCCATCTCGTATTGGCGACAACACGCTTCTCTGAAGTCTGTTACGGGAGACAGCTCAGCATGGATGGGCTGTCCATTAAACCACCGATTATTCAGGTCTATCACAGCCTTCTCCGCATCCTCTTCATAACGGAACTACAGAGGAGACAGACGGAGAGTAGTTGATGATAGAACTCAGTCTCTGTTTCTAAGCTAACGACCTTGGTATTCAGTGATGCAAACACAGGTATGGTGAAAAAAGAGAGAACTATTCAAAGCAGAAAAAAAACAGCGTAATATACCATCTGACAAAGGCCTTTGCTATAATGCTTAAAATAACTGGCTATTCTTTATAATATACTCAGATCAATAGGAGACAAAGATGTTAAGTTATAAATTAAGGGTTTTTATTATTATTTACAGGTAGATATTATCAAGGGTGTACCTTTGGTTTAAGAAGTGGGGGGGACACAAAACAGGGGGTCCTCCGCAATGAAACATATATATTATCATTATATATAATGAGTGTGCAAACTTATCTAGTATCCTATCCATATGAACCTGTTTATTTATGGGGGCATTCACTTCCTCTAGGGGGGTCCGGGGGCATGCTCCCCCGGGAAGATTTGTTTTTCTTTAAATTGAAGTTAAATGCATCAATCTGCTGCACTTTGAGGGCATAATTAAGAGATTTATGGATACAGCTCTCAACACTCATATAAAACAGAACTGTATAATGCTTCAATTAACTGGCTATTCTTTATAATATACACAGATCAAGAGGAGACAGATGTTGACTTTAAGGGCTTCCGTTTTTCTACATCTTTGCTTGCGAAACTGTTTCTACTGCTTTACTAACTGCTTTACGCAACCGACTGGTGCTGCTGCGTCATGACGTCACCGGTGCTTATCAGGCTCTAGCTCCGAACCTGCTCTGGAACCGCGTTGGTATCAAAGGGGCTCGCAGCAGGGGCGGACTGGCCATCTGTAGAATCTGGAGAACCACAGAACGGCCAGTCGTCAAGGGCCGTTGACGGCCGGCCCTTTAAAAAAAAATAGTTTAACGGCATCATTTAAGTTGCGCTGACGGCCGACAGAGGGCGACAGCAGCCGCTAATGCAGTTGTGTGGTTCTTATCTGTCAAATAATCACCGGCCACACGAAGCGAAGGGATTAGACGCCGCGGCAGACAGGGAGAATGAAAAAACATGAATACAAATTAGGGCTGAACGATATACCGTGTCATGGCGATAACAGCGATATGCGCGATATTCACACCGCAGGGACGTGCGGTTTTATTCATTTTTTAAAAAATGCTAACGCACTTTAGCACAGAATTCAAAATAAAGATACCCTTATTACTTATCGAAACTGCACATACAATATATCCGATTAAAGCTGAGACTCCACAGATTATTTAAGTATAGTATCTAAGCGATCCGATCTCGCAACAGGGGAAGCAAACACAGACATCACAACACGTACCTTTTACAGAGCTTTTACGGGAGATCGTCTCACCGTAGCTGTCAATCTGATCAAAAGACGTGTTCAAAGGCATTAAAACGAGAAAAAACGCGGCTGAATCGGTTGATCCATAGGTTGATAATGTATTTGTGGCTTTGAAGCAATTGTTTATAATCCATAATTCCATTTTTATGTAAAAATCGGAGCACAACAGTTAGCTGCTAATGGTAGCCACCAGAGTATATGCAGCTTCCAGTTTTGGCTACGCGTCACTCTCACTCCTTATTTGGTAATATGTGTGTGTTATACTCAAGCCCCCAG
Organism: Pseudochaenichthys georgianus; assembly: GCF_902827115.2. Taxonomy (NCBI): domain Eukaryota; kingdom Metazoa; phylum Chordata; class Actinopteri; order Perciformes; family Channichthyidae; genus Pseudochaenichthys; species Pseudochaenichthys georgianus. The sequence goes on along the minus strand of NC_047523.1, from coordinate 25,142,038 downwards.
GAAGTGCGCCGGAGTCTGATGAGAATATTCGTTGTGGCCAAACGGCGGTACTACACTTCCTTTAGGTTGCTGGGCCCAGAAACACTTTTTCCCATTGACTTACATGGGGAAAGAGTGGTCTGTAACTCGTTGGATAATTTTTTTTAAACTAAATAAACAACCCAGTATGAACACCTGTTCTTATTATACATCCTTGGTTAGACTGCGCTGGACTGCCGCATAGCCAAGACCGGAAGCAGCAGCCACTCTGGTGGCTACCATTAGCAGCTAACTTTTGCTCTGCGATTTTTACATAAAAATGGAATTATGGATTATAAACAATTGCTTCAAAGCCACAGATACATTATCAATTTATGGATTAACCGATTCAGCCGCGTTTTTTCTCGTTTTAATGAACACGTCTTTTGATCAGATTGACAGCTACGGTGAGACATCTCCCCTAGAAGCTACGTAAAGGTACGTGTTGTGATGTCTGTGTGTGCTTCCCCTGTCCGAGTTCAGATCACTCAGTGATGATACTATATACCTAAATAATCTGTGGAACCTCAGCTTTAATCGGATATCTTGTATGTGCAGCTACGATAACTAGTAATAAGGGTACTTTTATCTTGAGTTCTGTGCCAAAGTGCGTTAGCATTTTTCGCTCAGGGGTCATTTAGATGCTTCTTATGAGAGAGACTTGTGTTTTGTTTTGGTAAAAATGGTTTGTTTCGTCAGTTAGCTGATATTATTCCCGTTAATCTGGTATAACACATTAATAGGTTCTTAAATATTAAAATCCCCTGAGACAGTGTCGTGAAAAAAAAAGTAAAGTACCCGCCAGGACTTTTGGGGTAAAAAAAACAAACCGCAATATATATTGCAGGGGAACAAAAAACCGCGATGTCAGTTTTTTTCAATATCGTGCAGCCCTAATACAAATCAAAGAAAACGAAAAGAAAAAGGTGGGGCCGAGAAGGCAAGAGAAAAAAAGGCGAAGTCACTCGCAGGTGAAGCATATAAATGTCGCAAATTGACAGACCTTTTTGGCAGCAGCGCTGCTACAAGCACTATCAGCAGCAGCTTAGAACAAGTGCAAGATGATGAAGAGAATGATGAGGGCGCGAGTTCAGATATACAGCCAGCCTCCTGCGTTCATGATGAGGGACAGAGCAGCTGCTACAAGAACCAGCTCAACTGGCACATACAAGTGCAGGGCAAGAGCAAGAGGTGGGTGAGAATTATCCCTTGAACTCAGAGGCGTTTTCTACTGGAGGCCAAGGGAAGCCAGGCTTCCCCTGTTTTTTTGGATTGTAGTTATAATTTTAAGAAATAAATAAAAACACTTAGTTTCGGTAATTATTCTGCCGGCTCCCCCCTCTCATTGAGTATTTTACAAAGAGTGAAACAGCGCCCCTCTAGATGTTATGGTGAAACAGTAGATTGCACTCTGTTGCGAGAGGAGGCTAGCCGAAATTGGCTTCCCTTGGTGAAAAAAAATGGAGGGATTGACCAATCAGATGAGGCTCACGTCATGCCTCACAATCCAATCAAATCGCATCAACTTCAGTTCGTACTGTAACTGTCATCACCGCCCTTAAAAAGTAGCAAGCAACTGAAGCAAGTGCAATTATGGAGGGTGGAGATTTGGAGTATTTCATAAAAAAAATGTTTTACTAAACTTCCACTACAGACAGCAGCAACTAAAAATGAAATCTGATGACAGACCAATGCCCAAACTGGAACTGTGTACAGAGAGGGAAAAGGAGCGAATCGGACGTAAACATTTAAATAATAAACAGCGGATTTCTAGCATTTGACATTTCATGTGGCCGGATTGGGTTAGTTTCCAGGGCTGAATTTTAGTCCCAGTCCGCCACTGGCTCGCAGCGGGGTTACAGCGCAGAAGTGCGCCGCATTTGCACATGACTGATGTGCAACAAGATGTGACTCCTCTGTTTGTCTTCTGTTGGTTGCTTGTTAGCAGACCCTTCACACGATATCAGAGCGAACATGTACAGGAGGCGTAGAGCGAGAGATCATTGTCCACTAGTCGTGCTCGCGGATGGATACAAAAATATACTTTGGCGGCCGTTAATAGACTTTACGTGAGCTGCCCGCCCAAGTAAAGTCTATGTTTTGAAGTGAGAAGTTGTCCGTCAGTCCGTGAGTCGGACCCCCCCCCCCCCAAAACGAAAACTCTTCGGTTCTCCACGAATTACACAAGTCACCCAAATCAGCGTTAAAAAAGCGGGAGGCGCCGAAAAGCGACTAATTTGCATCACTGGTATTAAAGCAGTGGTAATATATGTAGTTTTTAGAACCGATGCTCACCTTGACATACACATTTCCAACTAGGTGGTCACCGAGGTTGTCACACACGTTCATTTCCTCCACCTCTCCATACTTTTCCTCCATCTCTGTGAAGACCTCCTGTAAGGTTAAGAAAGACAACAATGACATAGATGATCATGAGTAGTAGTTACATTGTTGATTTTCAGTCCAGAAAAGTAATAGAATGATTGTTGAATCATTCTTATTTTGTTTCTACCTTATGACAGCTACAAATGTAATATATAAAAGAGATAGTTGGGTCTGTTTACGCAAAAATAGTACAGCCGCCATAATGTGATACTTGATGTATGTATTTTTTAACAACATACTGTAAAAGGTGTAACCCATTTTAAAAACAAGGTTTGTTGAATCATTTCCTCAAAGAGAATGTATCAGCTACACAGTGGTGTGGTTGGGGTTTGAGGAAAATATTCAGAACTTACCTCAAAAAACTCATCATAGTGCTCCTGCATCTCCATGTCACTGATGGCACCTTGTGGTTATAAAAAGAGAATTTAAAAAAAAAAAAAACAAGAAAACCAAACAAAACAGATATATTATGTCCTTTCTTTTCAATGCCAGTGATTCAACAAATACATTTGTCATGCAACAATGAAAAGCCTGCATGAAGTCGGATCATAGGACTTCCACCTGAACAACCCTCAAAGACTGTTGGCCTTTCTTTCACTTTATTTATCATAAAAATATCGATAAGATGAAAGAAACAATTGTTGTGAACACTTTATAAAAAACATGCTCTTGCTTTTCAAGAATTGGCTTGAAAATTCAGAGAAACACTTACAGGTGAGGCCATCAGCAGACTGGGCACTGTTCTGAGGGTTCCTGTAAATGTTCAGGAGGGCAATTGTCTGAAACAGAAAAAATAAAAATGATTGGAACAATTTGTTTGGATAGGGGCTGGGTATTAATCGGTTGTGTTTATTTTCTAGTAATGATCACAAAATGTGTCAACACAGCATAGAAAACTGACAAATAAGATGTGAGTCACAGTTAAAACTTAGACAATCTTATAGCTCCTATTATATACACAAGACACGAGAAATAAAAGTTTGCTCTGGTCTCTGTATCATTTTTATCATAAAAATTAATAAATAATCTTACCTGGCTGAATGTTGGTTTATTGTGTAATCTGGAGCAGCGGTCACCATGTCGGCAGGCACCAATTTTAAAATAAAACGAGCAGTTGACCCTGGGAGAAAGACACAATAAATACAGATGAGGTAAACATAAAAGCATTCTCTTTAACCTGCCTCCATGTTTGCTATTATCACATTTGACCTGCCAGTTAAGGGATTATCCTTGAGTTTTTTAGCTGGTAAGAAAAGCAAATCTACCAGCCCCTTGTATATTTACCAATGAATCTGCTAGTTTCAGGTCTATCAGTGTGTATTCTTCTTTCTGTGTCTTTGTATGCACCACATATACAAACACCTAGTCCTCGTATATGTGAAGCTACTTTGTAATAAAAACCGACTAGTTCTTTAGCTGAGTTTAACTAGGAAAACATGCATATTTTAAATAAAAATACCCAAAATATGATTAAATACGATATTTTCATTCTGTGGGTTGCTGATGTAGGCTACGTTTGAATTTACGCGTGTATGTAGTTTGAAATGTTGCACAGGTCCTATCTTGTGCAGGACACATTAAAAAATATATTGTTTTGGACCGACATGGTTACATTAAGTTGTTCTAAACTTTCGTATATGATTAAAGGAGAGCTATCTGTTAGGAGAAACAGATCCTGAAATGAATAGTGAAGCGGGGGAGATACACTTGCACCCATTCATTAACGTAACTTGTGATTTGGCGTAATATCTGCAACCAAAAACAAAAAGGAACACTGTGCAATTAAATGCTATGGCGTTTGGTGCAATTTGTTATTTGGATACAATTGTGATAAGCTTGTTTAATGTTGGATAATGACTATCCGGGTATGACCTACTGTAACAAAGGCTTCTTATGAGTTTCCTTAAGTACCTAAGTATCATTAGCCAACTCCAATAGAGGGGAGTAGTTAGTGTATTGGTTAAGAGATTTGTATTCACAAAAACAAACTCGTTGTAATCGTTTAATTCTAACCATCCCAGATAGGCTCAGCAGAAGCCAGATGTTGGCTAACAGTCGCGGCGCGGTATTTTACAAACGCTAGCCAGCGTGCTAGCATTTAGCCTAGCTGCTAGTTGTTAGAGCCGGTGAAACGTGTCCAGCTAGAGTCTACAAACGCTGCTGTATACATTATTAGTCGTCAAAGCAGGTGCAAGAAGTGATTATTGAACACATTGCTTAACAGTGACTAAATAACAGATAAATACTTACTTATCTTTCTCTGTCCCAAAAATGGACGCCAAGTATTCCGCCATCTTGGCTAGCCTGCGCTCAACCAGCAGCAGCAGCGTCAAGGCTTCCGTCCTCCTCCTTCAGAGTAAATGTTTCCACACGTATAACTGTGCAGAAAATGTGTTTTTTCCCCACAAAACTTGTTCAAATTATTGAAATATGCAAAGGTGTATTCATTACACGTGGTCATTGTAATGTTATCTTATCTTGTTTATCAATTCGTTGGATTTATTTATGGTAGCTAGCTAGTAATTAGGCTTCATCGGTATATGTTTCGCTGAGAAAAGCATAACATGCATTAACTATAAACTGCATCATGAAGAATATCGATTTACCATTATCCTTACTATTATTAAGTAATTAGTCAAATACAATTATTTTAAAAATAATAATGCAGATTGTCTTTTTTGTACAGACTTCTCGACTGATAAGTTAGTTTAGAAATCAAAACTTAAACCTGATGGCCTTTATTTTGAAGGCCAGCGCGCGCACCGGACATGTGTCATTTCACTCACTTCCGTGTCTACAGTGCTTTTCGAAACAAAAGCTTTTTCCACACTTTAAAGTCCTCTTTTGTTGAATTTGTAGAATCATTAAATATTTTACCTCTTAAATAATTTGTTGTCATGTATTATATGTTCAGTGACAAATATGCATTAGAAGGTAAGGTAGGCTACGAGATCCCTTTGAATGTAGGGGTCTTTTTAAGGAAGTGGCACCCTTATATATTGGTGTTGCTGAGAACTTGAGGGACTTACAGTAAAAGTGAGTGTGCAATACCACCTGCTCATTAAAGCAACAACTTTCAATATTATGGATATTTAAATGTAATGATATTATTTCATAAAGATGTTATAACATACATCCTTGTGATCTCCAGGGAGGGAAGCATCATTATGGAAGACATGAACATAAGACATACAAAAACAAGGCCATAGATTTTAAAAACAGAAACATGACCAATTTTTTTGTATCAAGATACATTTATTAGTTAAACTATCTGTTACACTTTATTTAGGAACAATTTATAAAAAGTGAAGTCCTGACTACAAATCATCCACAAAAAGAAAACCATCATCAGCACACCTAGAGACACTAGCGTTATATAATATGTAACTAGATTAATAAGATTAACTAACATGAAACAAACATAACATTCAACAGATACAAGAGTTATGATACTGTATATTAAGGAACATTTGTATATTTCAAAAATAAAGTTGGATTACGAAACAGAAAAAATGGAAACTGCCCCAGGACTCCAAATCCCCTAGCCCCCAAGGGACCAGGTACTGAATTGTTAGGGGCCTCACAATTAATGTGGCTCCTGTATTGAGATTTTGTCAAGGGGGCCTGTGTCAAAATACATTTCAAAATGTTGTGCTTACATGGTGCACACTTTTTCAAACAGGAAAACATTTGTTTGTGTGACTGTGACCAAATGTGTGCAGAGTGAGGCGAAATAGAGAGCTCATCTTTGCCCCAGTATCGCATAGTGGGCTATCACCGCCCAGAGCCTACTCATATTTTGCTTGTAATTATACCTAATGCTTTCTTTTAACGTTAACAGTCTGCAGGAAACACAAAGAAGTTCAACATAAATATGACTTTAGTCAATTGAGGATTCACTGCATTTCAGTCTCTCACAAATGTATTTATTACTACAACAATCAGTATTTATTCCACTGTACAGTATCTCATTTTACATTTGGTTCTTGTGTATCTTATGCTATTTACATGCATAGAGACCATATGCAACATTGAGCTTGTTGTTTTTTACTTGATATGTATATAATTAACTTCTCCTGCATTTCTTGCACATTGGTCTCGCAACATCATCTTGCACTATTTGTATTGGGTTTGTGACATTTATTTTCCATTATCTATTACCATAACCACACTGTAGCTATTGTGCATATGACAATAAAGCCTGATGGGAATAATATGGTTGAAGAACTGGAAAGTGTGTTGTCAATTTAAATGGACCACTAACATGAAATTCAAAGCTGATGGGAAAACAATGTTTGTTATTAAAACATTATGCTGGACACACATTTGTAGAGAGAACCCCAAACTATGGAAACGTCACACAAGTAAACACTAGTCACATTTTGTATTTTCCATAAAAGTATAGGGTAACTGTCTTGCCAGTTAGTCTCCGCCCCTCCCCAGAGTGTGTTGACCAAAAACTTGCATGATACGACTCGACTGTGTGAAATTTGGCTGCCTATCTACTACAGTTGAACACAATCAAACATCTCTCAAGGCCTGCATTTTCACAGGTATGGATATCTCGCAGATTGCGCTGCTTATTTAAGAGAACATGTACTAAATCGCAGCCATGTGAAGGGGTCTGTTTTCCGTGCTTTAGACTCTTCCCGCTATTTTGTGGCTTACTAGCCTGCTAGCTGTTGTTTATTTCCTAGCCTAGTAAGAAGAGGCCGCCTACCTTCAGGCAGTCATAAAAACACACTCACAGAGCATTAGCCAACTTGAAGCTAGGCCAACGCTGCTACTTGTGCCATTTCTGCATATGGAAGATTAAAACAGCCGGAGTATAGTTTAAGACAATCTCTGTTGTACCAGTTTAGTGTTAGCCGGGTTGCTATCTGCAGTGAAGAGGAGAGACTGCTGCCGCGCCTCTGATCGCCGTCCAGCCTCAAACACAGTGCGTATACATCCAGACACGATTAAAACTGTTTTTTTAGTTGGTACTTCTCCGTATTGTTGCAGTCAGTATGTAACTGAACGATGTTTAGGTGTCATAGCAACACCGCTGCTGCTCTTTTCTCCTGAAGCTCGTGTCGCATTTATGGCGGCTGCTCTCGGAAGTCTTGTAACGCTGTAAACCTTAGCCAGGATTTCCGGCTCCTTTCCATTTGCCCTATGCTGTTTTGTTTCCGTTTATTCTATTTCCGTTTTTTAAAACTTTTCTACATGCAGAGTTAAAGTGGGATTTAACAACGATTTGTTACGGTTATGAAGCGCGATGTGTTCCAGTGGTATTTTAACGGCTGTTTCTCACGTTGGGAGCAATGGTTGTGTAACGGCAGCCTCGCCCTGTGCTGCATTCGCGTGCAAAATAGTAGCTAACTCGGCTCACTGTATTCAAGCTTCAGCGTGTCGACACGTGTAGCCTGGTGTATACATTTAACTTTTATGTGATTTTTCAACATTTGTTCATTATGTGTAGTTATACGTGGTAACACCTAATGTAACTAATGGCCTACCAGTTGGCCTTTAGAAACCAATGCCTCGCCCTCGAGTTAGCTAACGTTAGCAGTCAGTGAACTGTTGAAGGCGGACAATGAGGAGTCGAGGCTGAGAGGCCTCGATAGTAGAACCCCCCCCCCCAAAAAAACTTTAGCCAGCACCACGTAAATACACACTTCAGACGGAATATTCTCACGTATCGAAACCTCAATTATTTTTAACTTTTTGTATGCACTTTTAGTTGTTTGTGCTCACAAACCTTCCAAGTACAGAATAATAAATACAAAAACACAAACAGTTATTTTCCTTCAGTGGGCAATAGTGGGTCTGTGCCATAGAGTGAAACTTTAGTTTTAAGGCGTATGTATGTATGTATGTATGTATGTATGTATGTATGTATGTATACACACACATATTCAGGTCATCATTGAAAATAAGAATGTGTTCTTAATTGATTTTCCTGGCTAAATAAGGGTTCTATATATAATTCAATATTTATGGCATTATCTAAAACAACTATTATGCATGGTTACCATTTCTTATTGCAATGGTTTTCATTGGTAGTTTCAGGTTAAAGAGAAAAAAAGAATAGTACAACAGATTGTATGTACCAAAACATTGATTGAGGGGTTTTCCAACTACAGTAATAATAATAATGGGTTTCATTTATAATGCACTTCATATTTGAGTTCAAATCCCGAAGTGCTACAAGACGTGAGCATGGAACAATATAAAACAGTAGGTCACATCCCCTAAGTATGTTGTCCATTTTCCCATTAGTTTTGATGTAGTGTTAAGAAAAAGGGTTAATTGAATCTTTTGCAAATATGAATTGTTTAGAGAGCAGCACCGAAATATATGAAAGTAGTCTGCATTAATTTCCAACATTCAAACTGTTCCTGCGAACCCTGCTGTATAGATTACAATTTTGGACTCTCAAAATATAGTATGTTCATTCAGCATGAGGTCTGCCAGGATCTTGAGTTGGTAGTCACAGTCTGACCCTCCCAAATAACATTTAGGGCCATTTGAAATGTGACACTTTTCTTTATTTCTTTGTATTGCATACGTTGAAGACATCATCATTGACCTGGTGTGAATGTGTGTTTAATTATGGTCGGCTATAGTATGTAGTGTATCTAAGCATTAGTAACGCAACCTTTTTTAAATTTCCTACAGGTTTTTTTCTCTGCGTAGAACATAATGTCTAAAGGTGAACCTGAAGAAATGATAGAGATCGAGATAGATGAGCAGGAGAAGCAGGCATGCCTGGAGGAAGGGTAAGCAGGAAGAGGATAATTTGAATGGCATACTCTTGCACATGAAGCAAATAAACACTAATCCCCCCCCCCCTCTCTTGTACATGTAGAGTTGAGGAGCAGACCATTACTGCGTCAGATCTGATTCAACAAGATATTGACATCAATGAGCCCATTGGCAATTTGAAGAAGCTTTTGGAGCCCCGCATCCAGATATCACTGGATCCGTATGAGATCTGCTTGCAGGACATTCAGGTAAGAATTTAGATAAATACAACATATTAAGATCTCTCTATGATTCGATAACGTTTTTGCTGCTAACACAATAGTCATGTAATATTGATCTTATAGTAGTCCTTTGAGCTGCCAAGTGTTGCTTCTTTTTTTAAAGCTTATCTGTTGTGTTCTTCCTTTTAGCTTCACCCTGACCACAGCCTCTTTGACCAGGGTGTAAAAACCGATGGCACCGTGCAGCTCAGCCTGCAGATAATAACCAAACCAGGTACTCGGATGATGCTTTAAATATCAGATAATATAAAGTTTTGTATTACTTTTGATATCCAAACTTTGGATACACCAAACCAAACTAATCTATTTGTTTTCTTTCCCTTGTCCAGGAGAGGAGAAGTTGAACATTTTGGAAATTGTGAAGCCGGTAGAAACAGTAGAAGTGGTTATTGACCCAGATGCGGGAGAGGATGGAACGATGGTAGAGGAGGGTCAACTCATTGCTGTGGAGCGATCTGGCCTCTCTGATGAGACCTCGGAGCAGGTTACACGCTGGGCTGCAGCACTGGAAGGATACCGAAAAGAGCAGGTTCGCCTGGGCATACCATATGGTGAGAATCACTTAAATAAGACGCTTTATTGTGGGAAGAAACATATTTAACGTGGTGAACATGGTGTTTGATGTTTCCTCCTCTCCTTCCCCAGATCCTGTGCTCTGGTCTGCTGACCAGGTGATCCACTGGGCAGTGTGGGTAATGAAGGAGTTCAACATCGATGAGATGGAAATTGGAAGCATTCACATTCCAGGTCGAGATCTCTGCTTCTTCAGCCAGGAAGAGTTCCTTCAGAAAGTTCCCAACGGAGAGATACTCTGGAGTCACCTGGAGCTGCTGCGCAAATGTAAGTTAAATAGTTATTAAATGTTTTTGTAGCGTAAAGTTTTTGTTTTAAGGGGTCACCAGATGTAATGGAAGTACAAGTCCCACCTTGTTTATACCTGGGACAGAAATCATAGCCTAATAAATGTGTCAGTACTAATGCCTTGTATTTATTTCAGATGTGTTGGCAAGCCAGGACCAGTCGGGTGGGGACGCTACTGTCACCATTGATCAGCGTAAGTGGTTTATTGAAAAAGTCTGATTTGAAAAAACTAACAAAGCTAGCACATGAGGAATGATCTCTTTCTTGCAGAAGGAAAAGCTCTACTTACATTGTAATGGACACTAGCAGTTTTTCCTGATCATTAATATTCTGGTTATCAACTTTCCGTCTGTGTCTTCAGCCGTACAGATAATCCCAACACAAGTAAGCACACCCACTACCATAAAGGTGATGAAGCAGAGCCGTGGCCCCAGAACACCGCGTATTTCAGGAGGAGAGGAGCGAAGCTCACCGGGCAACCGCACAGGTAATTCATAACTCATGATGTTGATGTGTCATTTAAATCTAAGCAGGTTACATACTTATTTTAGACACACAACCTTAAAGTACTAAAAAGACTGAGAGGAGGGTTTGTTTACCAGAGTTATACCATATACCGTAATTTTCGGACTATAAGGCGCACCTGAATATAAGCCGCAGCAGCTAAATTGAATGATGTGTACATATATAAGCCGCACTGGACTATAAGCCGCAGGTGTTTTAATGTTTAATTACCATATGTAAGCAGTCCAGCCTTTCGGAACCCGTTGGTGATCGTGGATGTTTTGACACTCCTCCACGCTGTCAGGATCCACTCGCAAACTTGAGCGAAAGTTGCTTTTCGCATGTGACCAGTTTTGGTGAATGATTTATCGCTGCTAGTCATCCACGCCTCCCACTGAACGAAGGGTTTGTGCATGAAAACTTCCTTTGCACAAATTGTCTCGCTCTCGTAATGTCTGTCTGCCTTGCTCTCGTTCTGTCTCTCGGTTCCACTCGAAAAATGGGGGAAAAGGCGCGGCTTATAGTCCAAAAATTACGGTACTGTATTTTTACAAAGCTGTCAATCTGTCAGTATCGTTGGCCAGGTCTATACAGATGTGGAACTTTACATAAATTGGCAGAATAATCTATTATTTCATGGGATTTTTGTGACTGTTATTTTACACTGAATGCTCTGTTTCTTTGGTGCCAGGCAACAACGGTCAGATCCAGTTGTGGCAGTTCCTGTTAGAGCTGCTGACAGACAAGGATGCAAGAGACTGCATCTCCTGGGTGGGCGAAGAGGGCGAGTTCAAACTCAACCAGCCGGAGCTGGTGGCTCAGAAATGGGGCCAGCGCAAGAACAAGCCTACTATGAACTACGAGAAACTCAGCAGAGCCCTCAGGTTGGTTTCTTCCCTTTTAAAGGGGTGTTTAGTATTGTACTCCCATAACGTTGGAGAGCTTTTGGTCAAAATGAGTCCAGCACGTTCTGACTTTGGTCCTAGTAGTAATTCTTCAATTCCCACAATGCAACTCAAGAAGCATATTTTCTTTAAACACCTGTGCTTGATGCACTCTGTCTTTTGTGTTTACCACAAGTGGACATGGCCTACAGCAGTTCTGTGTTATTTACACTTTTCAAAATGCTTACAGTTAAACATTGTGATGTGTTTGCTTACATCAGAAAAGACAATATAGTTATCTTTGTGGTCGTTATATTGTACTTGTAACTGTAATGTTTCTCTTGGTAATTTAATGGCTGAGAAAAATGTTGGTAATCCTATTGGCCTTATCTTCCTCTACCATTATGCCTTTCTATTTCCTGCATCACTTTATCCACAGCTGAATTGTAAGCCTCGTAAGATATTAGATGGCACCAATAACGACACTAATCAGTCGATATTGCCATTGCCTAGCTGCAGTTTTCTCATCTCTCACTTCACACGTCGTAACCACAGGCTCACAAGTTTAATTTAGATGCAGCCAAAAAACACAGAAAATATACAACTGAGAAGTACATCATTAATGTGTAAAATCTGTCATGGTGGATTGCTGTAAAACAAATATGGTGATATTAGATAACAAGAACTAATTTAATTCCATGTGGTAAAATACTCAAGTTGCAGGATTTTATTTGGGCTCCTTTCAGGCAGTTTTCTAACGCTCATTCTCTCTCTCAGGTATTACTACGACGGGGACATGATCAGCAAGGTGCAGGGCAAGCGCTTCGTCTATAAGTTTGTGTGCGACCTGAGAACTCTGATTGGCTACAGTGCTGCTGACCTCAACAACCTGGTGACCGAGTGTGAACAGAAAAAATTGGCCCGCATGCAGATGCACGGCATCGGTCAGCCCATCACCACGGTGACGCTGGCCACCACCGCACTAGACAAAGACAGTTGAAGCAGGACACGTGAAAACGCTCTCCTGCCGCCAAAGTTTGCTCTCCAGCGCTGATTGGAAATCAAATCAACTTTATTCTTTTTTTGATACAACTGTGTTTATCAGGCACAAAAATGCAAGGCTGATCATTGTGGATTAACAACTTTGTCATTATCTTTACAGTTTGAAGTGAGTCTGAGGCGGTAAAAATGAAATGACATTTTTTTTTATCCTTTCTTTACCTTTAACCAAGAGATGTGTTCAGGATGAGGAGGCGGGTGTCTGTGTGATGGAGTTTTGCTGCGTGCATGTGACCGAATGCTTGAGTGAGTGAATGAGATATGGACTTTGTGTATGAGTCCCTTGTCTGTAGTTTAGAATCATTTCCACTGTATATACCGGTACTTCATGTTTTTGATAGCCACCAGGACAAGTGTATTTTCATATTTTCCATTTATAGAGGACCTGCTTTGTATTTTATTTAGTGTTTGTTCCCTAAATTGTTGGACCCTTTTTTGTCCACTAGAGGGAATAAAGTGGCGAGCATTTTTCTTAATGTCTGTGATTCAGTCTTTTCATCTCTGAACTTATTAAATATTCTGTATAAATCATAGTAAGGAACTTAAAATGACAAACAGCCAGCAACTTATGTACATTCAAAATTTTATTCATGGTATAGTGAGTGTAGAAAGCTTTTTCCTTACTCTACGCAAATGGTCCATTTAACTACACAATAACAGGGGGGGTGGGAAGCATCATTTTTTTTTTTTAAGAACACATTTCTCCAAAGACACCCAGAGTGAGCATCAATTCAAATGTTTAAACATTCACCTGATTAAGGGCTTCACTAAGTGTGTCTGATCACATGATGTGAGTATAATGTGTAGAGGCGATATGTGTTGTATTTCTATGGTATAAAAAGCACAATATTCATGTCACATTCATGTTTACTGGAGGTGGCATTAATAACTTAATCAAGGGAGAGGGAAATGTGTCTCTATGCCGATGTGACAGGTGGTCCACTCCCAGTACTGATGGTGATAATTCATCTCTTCATGATGATCGTTAACAACAGATATGCAGGCAAAGAAACGTTCACCACAGGACGAACAGAAGCACTGTACATGTTTATGCAGGAAATGTAGAAAAATAGAATGAGAGATTTGGTGAAGGAATGTGTGAAGAGGAGAAACGCATCATATCTGTTGGCCCAACAACAGCAACTTGTCTTTTAGCTAAGTGCTGTGCTTCACAATAATGCTGACACAGCCAGAAAGAGTGCATAAACAGGAAAGACAGGGGTTAGAAAGAGAGTGAAGAACAACTAAACAAGGGGGAAAGACTTGAGAGGTGGAGCTTGATAATGAAAGTGGGCCATTGAGAGCTGATCTCCAAATATATAAACTCAAGAGTGGAATGATAGATTTAGAAAGTTCGATTTAAACCTGTTAAAAACCCAATGAGCAGCGTAAATTGGCATTAGGGAATTAACAGGAATAATATTTGGTGATCTTCTAAAATGACAGAGTGCATAGAACGCAAACAGTAACACAATTGTCTTCCTTTCGGATACTATAACACTTCATATATATTACATATAGAGCATTCTGCCCATGCAGCTAACACAACGGTGAAGCATGGAGATGAGTGTAACGAGCCAAAGTTAAAGCAAGTCTGTGACAACAAAGCAGACCGGTTCTGAATACTCTTTCTTCTTCATATCACAAGATCACAAAGAAGACACGAGAAATGTACAATCCTGCTAAAATATCTAGTGAGAGGACCTCTCTCCAGGACCTCAACATATACTGCATCTTTCTTCAATATTGCCATGCACTACATATACTTACAGCTAATCTCTGTCTTAATATATTACACATAAAAAAAAGAAAACAAAAAAAACCATTCAAAATTCTTCAACGTTTACATTTTTTGATTATGTCTTTTTTTCTTTTTTTTTGAAAAACAAACCTGAAACAGTTGGGCTTTAATCGTGCGAGAGCCTCCGCCCGCCGCTAGCTCTACGAGCCGTTATGTCATCAAACACAGCTGCCATCGCAAAATGGAACAAACCGTGCAGAGCGAGAGGGAGAGGCAGGGATTTAAACAGCTTGGATTTACATGTTTCTGGTCTCAGTGGCGAGTCAATCGTCAACAGGGTTTTTCACTACAAACACTGATGTCTTTGTTCTGATTTGCAGAAATGTGCAGGTAAAACAGGGACCCTTGTCTTATCAATTACAGGTAAATATAATGTGTGGCACTTTACAATTGAGGGATAAAGAAGGGATTGTGCCATGTAATTATTTCGGCCCAAACTTCAGATTGAGACAAACTGGTACAAATACTTCCCTCTCATCATTTCTTAACTTGTAAGCAAGATACAAATCAGCCTTTGCAGGACTCTTCACACCTCTCCTTTGCCTGTAGTGGTGAGAAACTGAAGGTATAGGGGCTAAGGGGCAGAAAGGAACAGACCCTACAAGTGAGTTTTAGGGATACTTCAGGGGGGGAAATGTTGATGAGCTGTTAGTTCTGCATCTGTTCAAAGAATTTGTAGGTGGGGTTTTCGTAGCCGTTCTGCTGCATCTTGGCCAGGTGACGCTCCTCTGGAGTCACCGCTGCATCGACCTACAGACACAGAGGGGTTCAGTGTCACACAAAAAAAAACACGATTGTACAAACTAACTGCTGCATTCCTCACACACATCTTTTCAAAACACCCTTTCTTTACCTCGATCACACCGTGATGAATAGAAGTATACTGTTTCTTTCTCAGCATCACCAAGGTGATGACGATGACGGTTGCTATGACAACCCCTCCTACCATAAGTCCAATAATGGCCCCCTTATTGGATCCAACATCCTCAGCGAAAAACACCTGCAATTAATTGGAAAAAAAGAGAACAGAAATAAGAGCAGGGCCAGAAATAAAAGACACCATTATGTGCGTATTGTTGTATTTCAGCTCTTTCATACCAGTTTCTGAGGGTTGACTTCATATCCAGCACTTTGCCTCTCGTCAGTATCTATCCGCACTTTTTGCATCTCCTCTGGCTTCAAGGGTGATACTGAAACAAAAATACACAGCAAATATTTGTTAGAAAAACACATACATGTATAAAGGAATGTAATAACGAAATACATATTGCATTATATTATATTTGTACTGTATTAAAAAAAAAGCTAAAAATATATTTGAAACTCAGCGTTACTTCATTTAGTATGGAAGCCCATTTCCGCCACTTGAAAAAAATAAAATCCCCCATGAAAAGTCGAAATAATGAGATAAAAAGTCATAATAATGAGATAAGAAAGTCGAAATAATGAGATAAAAAGTCATAATAATGAGATAAAAAGTCATAATTATGAGATAAAAAGTCATAATTATGAGATAAGAAAGTCGAAATAATGAGATAAAAAGTCATAATTATGAGATAAGAAAGTCGAAATAATGAGATAAAAAGTCATAATTATGAGATAAGAAGTGCGCATGTGCTGCAGTGGCGCTGTCTTTAAAGGTCCCTTCATCACCTTGCTGCTCTCCACCATGCAAACAGCATCTATCTAGTCCTAAATAAGGTAACTATTACAGGTGACTTTTGTAAATGTTAGATGTTACATATAGCCTATATTGCAGCTAAACTACAACAATGCAGTTCATAGCTTTGACATTACCCGTTATGAACTATAATATATATGCCTATAGTTTTGTGGTAACGTTCACGCCACTAATGACAATAGTGTAGGCATACTGCTGCTGTGAGTTGCTCTAACTCTAACCCGTGAACGTTACTACAAAACTATAGGCATATATATTCTATTCATAACAGGTAATGTCAAAGCTATAAACTGCATTGTTGTAGTGTAGCTGCAATATAGGCTATATTTAACATCTAACATTTACAAAAGTCACCTGTAATAGTTACCTTATTTAGGACTAGATGCTAGGGATGTGCATCTCCATCACTGAGGCCGATGCGATGCGCATCTCGATACGTTGCCACGATACGATACATTAACGATACATTTGAAACACCAGGTGATACGACACGATACGATTCACCCCTGTTGCGATACAGTTCGATACGATTTGATTCAATATTATGCGATTCGGTGCGATACGATTCAACACAATGCAAAAATAATGATACTTCAATTTGGTACGACAGAGGATTTTTGTTTTATTCCTTATATGCAGCAAATCATACATTAACAAAAAAGTGCTTTACATATTTGGCACTGCACATCCCATCATGCCGTTTATTTTTTTAACTTTAAAAGCTCTCCAGAGTACAGTACAATTGTATAACACCTCACAGTTAAACAATGTAAGGATGCATTGCTCATGATTAACAATGTGCAAATAACAGCTACCATAGTGCAATGCCCATACAGCTGCCAGCCTGATGTGCTTAACACTCATCCATAGGCTGACTCACCAGTGAGCAGAAAGCAGTGGGTTCTATATGAACAATAAAAAATACAAATAACCTTTCACAAACAGGTATTTCATAACTGCTTACAGTAAGGAAGACATTTAAATTATTATTGACCGTCACAGGCTGCTGTAAACTAAACACCACTCTCTCTGACAGATCACCTCACTGAGTGATTTAACTCATATGTCTAACTTTAAGGTTTCTCTTTTCAGCCGCAGACCCCATGTCGCCTCTTTATGTGCGTCGCTAAGTTCCTCGTACTACTTGTGTACTTTAAAGCGGCTCGGCATCGTTTACAATTTGCGAGCGATTTTTCAAGTTGACTGTAGTATATAGTGCCGCGCACATATACCATCAGGACGTTACTGATGGGGTGCGGCTGCGGAGTGATACTGTGTGTATGCAAGCCCGCATCTAGGACGGATCTATGTATCATGGCTGTAGACCTGTTGAGTAATAAAGATACCTCATACAAAGTTCTACGGATACCTTATTACTCTCCATGACCTGCGTCAACTATATAGCATAAAGGATTATTACACCGTCTTTCTTGAACAATCCGAAGTGTTGCCAAACGTTTGATTTGTAGGTATTTTTCGGTGCGCTGTGTTTCTCTTTCTCCTCAACTTCCGTGTGTGTTGATAACTGAGACTCTCGGCCTCGGGCGAAGCAAATATCCAAATCAAAGATCGTCTCTGCTGAGCGTTGACGCAATCGATGCATCGCGAGTTCAACCCGGTTCAACCCAAACTGTAGCCGATGTACACTCTTTCAACCGGTGCACTCGCATCTTGAACGTTTATGCCGATGCGAATCGGTGAATCTTAACATCTCTACTAGATGCCGTTTGCATGGTGGAGAGCAGCAAGGTGATGAAGGGACCTTTGAAGACAGCGCCACTGCAGCGCATGCGCACTTCTTATCTCATAATTATGACTTTTTATCTCATAATTATGACTTTTTATCTCATTATTTCGACTTTCTTATCTCATAATTATGACTTTTTATCTCATTATTTCGACTTTTTTATCTCATAATTATGACTTTTTATCTCATTATTATGACTTTTTATCTCATTATTTCGACTTTTTTATCTCATAATTATGACTTTTTATCTCATAATTATGACTTTTTATCTCATTATTTCGACTTTTTTATCTCATAATTATGACTTTTTATCTCATTATTATGACTTTTTATCTCATTATTATGACTTTTTATCTCATTATTTCGACTTTCTTATCTCATAATTATGACTTTTTATCTCATTATTATGACTTTTTATCTCATAATTTCGACTTTCTTATCTCATAATTATGACTTTTCATGGGGATTTTTATTTTTTTCAAGTGGCGAAAATGGACTTCCATAATTTAGTTGATTTAAACTGAGCGTTAAAATAATTATAGTTTTTAACCAGACTACAAGACTACAAGATCTGACATAACAGAACATTTGTACTTTCCTCACATCAGGATTGGTATCAAACATGCAGCCACATCACCCCAAGGTAGGGCTGCTCAATTAATCGTATTTTAATTGCAATTACGAGTATGGCTTGCAAAGATTACGAAAACAACGTAATCGAAATAAAACGATTATTTTTTAATTATTATTATTACTTTTTTTTCAATATTTTGAAACTTAAAGTTCAGGGTAATCAACTGTTAAAAACATACTGTTCACATTTTTTTCTCCAATAAATTGATGTTTTCAAAGTAAATGGATAATCGTTTTTAATAATCGTGATATCAATTATTGACCCAAATAATCGAGATTATGATTTTTGCCATAATCGAGCAGCCCTACCCCAAGGTACATTTAAATAAAAAACTGTAAAGTGCCCAGTCATGTTTAAAGTGCTCACAGTCATACTGGACTCAGAAATGGTCCGAAATACACACAAACACACACTCACCAGGTCGTGTAGGGTGTCCTCTATCTGGAATTGGACGAGCATCAACAGGCTCAACTGCAGGAAAATGAATAAAGAACATAAAAAAAAGCACCTTACATGCCATATCGTGAAAAGTCAAAAAGTCAAATTGATATACATTTGCATTTTATGTTATTCAAACAAGTTTAAGCTATGCCTATACTAAAGTAGGTGTGTGTTACCGTGGTTTTCTGTGTTGACCTGGTTGAAGCTCTCAGGGTGGACGAAGCCCAGTCCGTCCAGGCCGGGCTCCATGGGGGCAGAGCTGTAGGCCTGGTCTGGCATCAGGGCGTCGTTCCCGTAGCTCACTCTGCCGTCCACCTAAACACACAGAGCAACTTTAACAGGGATGAAGATGCACTGATGGACAGTTCCTAGGCCGATTCTGACATGCTATTTTTGGTGCAATTCCATGTGTGTGAAAATGATCATTACATCCAAGTTCCCCTAAGTGTCTAAATATGGACATATTGATGTGAGACTGTCTCTAACTTTCTTTAAGAAGTGGAAAGTCAGTTATCACTCATTGCATTTTAACTGGCTGGTGTGATTATTTGCCCAATACACTAAACTAAAATCTAATTATATCTATCACTGTGAGAGTCTAGACGTTTTTCCCTTCACGTACAGTGTTCTCTTGTGTGACCAAATGTTTCTCCCTTTTTGTTCTCAATAACAGTCACAACTATTTGTGATCAGCTGAGCCATTCAAACAAAATCTCTTCCACCACCTGCTCTCAAAGACTGCATCAACCTTTCTTTGTGTGGGACTTTGTTTCTCTCCACTGTCGGACAGAGAGCTGGTGCAGTTTATACAGGACACACTCCATACATGCGAGTGGGTGAAACTGGACTCACCCGCCCATCGCTCTGCAGAGAGGAAACCTGCTGAGACAGCTCTGCCTGGACTCTCTGCATCAGAACAGCTGGGAAGCAAAAGGAGAAAGCGAGTGTGAGACGCAGCTCGATGATAGATGGTGTGCGCGGTGTGCTGGTTACTGAAGACAAACTAACTGCCATCAGCACACCATCCATCCCCTCAGACATGCTGTTAAAGTGGTTTCTGTCTCACTCAGCACTGAGCTTAAGTCTGTGTGTAACATCAGCTGGTAATAGTAGGTTTGTAAGTTTCATAATTTAACAACTTATCTTTTAAAAATGAAAACATCACACCATGACATAAACATATCAAGCCCACATCTTTAACATTTATTGTTGCTTAGTCTGCTGATTATTTCCCCAACAAATCAATTACTCATTGGTCCCTAACATGACAGAAAAAAATTGAAAAATGCCACAATTAAAAATGCTCATTGTTAAAGGCAATATATTTAAAGTCTTAGTTTGTCCGATCAATAGTCCAAAAAAGGTTTGTATTTATTGAGTTTCCGTTTTTGGATTTTATTGTTATTTAAAAAAATATTTGCAATATATGTATTTACATTTTAGAAGCTGAAACTAGTTTATTGTTGGCACTGTTAAAATAACTTAAACATTTGATCTTGTATCTTGATTTTTGCAGATAAGTATAAATGTTTCTGATCAACACAGTTTTCTAGCTTTAAAACTGATATTGACTCACAACTGTGAAATCTAGAAAGGGTCAAAACATTCAGATATGTAAAAACAAAAAACAATCTATGGAAAAAAAATAGTACTTCATATTTTCTGTGTTTTTCAGCATTTAACTGAATTGGATCTGGTAAAATATTATCAGGTTATAATAATTGTAACTATGATCACTATAATAATATACACAAAAATATGAATCATAAAGCAGTTATTCGTACAGTTAGTAAGAAGCATAGAAGCAGACACTTACAGACTTGGCTCTGGAGCTCGTTCGCCACACTGGGCACTTTGAAGAGCAGACCGACGGACTGATTCATCCTTTCATCGATCACACGTAGGTGGGTCAAAACCTAAAGGTCAGAAGAAAATGAGGAAGTTGTACTTTAATTCATAATTATTATTTTGTTTATCGACATTGATATATCATTTAAGTTTAGATTTGTACTAAGAATTTACCAATAATTTAAATCCTTGAAACACATTAAAAACAGCCTAAGAGTTGTGTGTGTACCTGAGGCCGGATCTGTGCAGCTTTCTTGGGATCGACTGTGCGGACATGCTCGTAATGTTTCAGCGTGTGCTGCCTGTCCTTCTGCTCGGCACGGACGTACTTCTTCAGCAGGGTCAACACCTGACGAGCCTGGGGGGGGGCAGAATCATATAAAAACATTACTGTAATTTGATGTTTTTATTCTATAAATTCCAGGTAAAACTGTGGAATAGTTTGGGAATAGTATTTAGGAAATGTACAGAGACAGCTATAGCTACTCTCTTAATCCTTCATGAAATGAATATCTACCACTCCGTGAAGACACTCGTGATTTTTGGACACATGTGGAGCAAGTGTGTGTGTGTGTGTGTGTGTGTGTGTGTGTGTGTGTGTGTGTGTGTGTGTGTGTGTGTGTGTGTGTGTGTGTGTGTGTGTGTGTGTGTGTGTGTGTGTGTGTGTGTGTGTGTGTGTGTGTGTGTGTGTGTGTGTGTGTGTGTGTGTGTGTGTGTGTGTGTGTGTGTGTGTGTGTGTGTGTGTGTGTGTGTGTGTGTGTGTGTGTGTGTGTGTACCCGTGGAGGGTTGGCCTGCAGGGAGCTGAGGTAATTTTCCAGAGCCAGGCGTCTGTGGCTGTTGAGCAGAGCCTCCACCCGGGCCATGTGGGTCTCCACCAGCTGCTGCCTCTCTCCAGCTGCCTCCCGCTCCAGAGCCTCCACCTTCTCCTGGAAGTGCTGCAAAAGAAGAACATTTTACAATTTGAAATGTTCCCTCTGTATGCCTGATTATAATTACAACCAGTTATAGATATAAGAATCCTCCCCACAAGTGTCACATTTGTTTTGCTCTTGCTTTTAAAATAAGTTATTTCTTTGCCCATTCATTTTTGTAAGAAAAAGTCATTTGGGAGACAACCCTGCGCCAGCAAAAGCACCAAGCGTTTAGGTGAGAAATACCTTGGATATATTCAATTTTGTTTTATAAAGGCAGCCAGTGTTTCGAGGCCGACAGCACAATGTGTTCATTGTGGTGAAATCTTGTGAGCAGCTTAACAAGCATAGCCTTAGAGAGACTAGTTGGGAAGCCAAATTAATATATTCAAAAACACGAAATGGGTGGGCTGTAGGGGATAACAAAGAGTCATCACCAAATAAGAAAATCTGTCTAAACCCACTTTATTAAGTCAAGTCAGACTGAAGCACTCCTTGGTGCACCAGTCAATCCGAACAGTAAAAACAGAGCTACATCTAAAATGTAAACTAAAAGGTCTTTGAGTATGTTTCTCTCAGTGATTGTGGTGTTATGTTAAATGTTTGTTTTTCTTGTATTGTGTCTTAATATTTGTCCTGTTGATGTTGCAAATGGAGCTACTATATCTGACCATTAAAGTATTATCGTTCTTGTTGAAAGCTAACTGTATGGTTGCTGCTCCTAGCAAGAAACCCTTTACATTCACAGCGCATTTCTAGCCCTGTGGATATCAGCTGAGAGGTAATAGGGGAGGCTGCTGCTAAATTCAGTGAATAGCATTCTCCCAGTGAGGGAGAGCAGTTTATTGAGTCATTACAGCTGACAGGAATAACACATATTTACAGCCCAGTGACTTTATTTACAAAAGGTTGAGAATCCTTTAAAACAAATACAGAAGGAGTTGAGATGCGTGTCCTACCTGGATGACAGCTTTCTTGTCAGCACGGGGAAGTTTCTTGGCCTGCCTCTCAGCCTCTTCCCACTCCCTCATCACCTGGACATCAAAAGTGTCACATCAGGGACAGAAGCATTAAAGACCGACAAACTTGTGTGGACACATGTATAGGATGTTAACCCTGACACACAAACATACCTGGGACATCTTTTCACGGTGTTTGGCCTCCAGGCTTTCCTTGGCCTTCTGGAAGTCAGAGTGTTCGTTGTCGTCTCCGGGTGCTTCAAGGTAGTGGTCTACTGCGTCGGGGGGACTGGGGGCCATGGTGGGCACTGGACGACAATTAAGAGGCAGAAATGAAATACAGATCAAGGGAAAACACAAGACAAATGTGTATGAATTATACATGCAGAAAAACTCCAGTGCATCAAAACCACACAATGCAGACTATTAAGGTGACGCACAGACAAACAGTCACCAATGCAAAGTTTGTTGAAAACATACAACATGTTAAGTACATACAGATGGGTTGAACACAGACACAAACAATGATATAAAAACTGACGGGCTATAAGGGGACAAAGGGTGATTAGTTTCCCAGGAGAGTGTTGTCCTTATGTCTATTGCATGTGGGAGCCTGGAGATAAGAGGAAAAGTGCTGAGTCAGGATAAGGGCAGAAGCTGCACTCAAACAGCAAATTAACCCATTAACCCTTAACAGTACTCTCCCTCATTCACCCATACATGACTGTCAACACTCTGCAACACTCAGCTAGTTAGGACATTTTTATGACACCAACAACTAACAGGTCAGACCACTACGGAGCTGCAGCACAGACACAGAATGTGTAGCTGCAAGGCATGCATGTGTGTGTGTAGAAATGCATGCAGACACACTGATATCCAGTGTTCAGAATGTATGCTGGCTGGTCCACATGCTGTAAGGAGTATCAGTTAGTGTCAAAACAGTGAAATGAGAAGTTAAAGAGAGCATCGCGGCTGCTTTACAAAAAGGGAAATGCAATGATCTTCATTTTCCTTTTAATAAAGAGTTCATACATTAACAATTACACTAATGGTGTGTAATGGCTTGTAATTTAAGCTTATTGAAGAAGATGGCTAGTAAAATTCTATCTACTCAACAAATCCCATGAAAATAGTCTGTGTAGTTAAAGCTTGATGCAGTAAAATATAAAAAATTAAAAGCCTTATAGTTAAAACGACGACAGGAATCAGGCTGGCGGTTAGGACGCTTCAGAGTATAGAGGGTTCGGCCCGGGACTTACACGAGGTGCTGCAGACCGCTAGGCAGTACTCCTCTGAGTCAAAGTTATTCCTGTTGCCCCCACAGCCCCCAAACAAGAAGGGAGCACAGCTGCCCTTCTCAGGCAGGAAGTACCAACGCTCCAGCATGGCATGACACGGGCCGGACTCAGCACGAGCCCAACACACGGCTGAGGTATGTACACACAGGCAAATAAAAAAATATAACATAAAAAAAATGAATGAAAAATATGAGATTGTCGATCAACAGAACAACCAACGATGAAAAAAAGGCAGATAAATGAATACATTTGTATCTATATCTAGATTTCTCACCTCGGACGACTTCCTCAACGGATTCAGTGGTGGTGGTGGTGGTGGTTGTCATGGCGATGTTAGCACTGCGCTCATCACTATCCCTTTCGTCAATGACATCGTCCTCATCGTCGTCGTCCTCATCATCATCATCATCATCGCCATCTCCATTCTCATCCCTTTCAAATGTTTCTGTCTCTTCATCGTCCTCTTCATCGTCCTCCTCTTCATCGTCCTCAGTTATGGCTGGCTCTGTCTCTGCTGGGCGAGTCATGCTGCGTGGAGAAGAGGATGTTCATGTATTAACGAATCAGTGTGTACTTCAGAGGGGATGAATGTGTGATGAATGTGTGGGAGTGGTGATACCTGTTATCTGAGTATTCGGTCTCAGCTCCACCCCACCAGACGTCTGACTCCTCCCCTTCCAGCTCAGCGCTGTCGGCCTCTCGCTCCGCCTCCGCCGGACAGCAGACAAACTCCACCCCTCGGAAACGGTCAATACCACACGGCAAAAGCATCCCGTAGTCATGGAGATTCATTGAGCGGTCTCCACAGGACTAAATATAATAATGAGCATTAATGATAACTTCTTATAGAATTATGCACAACACAAAAAAAACATACGACATTTAAACATTTCACAAGGAGATGAAAGTTTATAGTAAAAGCAATGATGCCACACACGAGTTAACACGAAAGAGCGACTATAAAATAACAATAATCTGAACAAATCACTCGCAGATTCAAACATGCCATCAGTGGAGTCTTGTGATTCATTTGCTTGGTCCCTGTGACAACCGTTTTATTTCAAAGGAACATATTGATATTGATATTGAGGACCTTTTTCTCCTCACCTCTTTGGCAACAGTGTGCCAGTGCAGGTGGCTCTCACACTGGTCCATACGCTCCTGGTGCAGGAACTTACACTTGTCAGGAACGAGCAGGGCATCGCTCACAAACTCTCCAACTGAAAAAGGAAGAAGGCCTATGTTAATATCATGTAAATAAACATGCTCAGTAACATTCGAATGATGAACTGGTAAACTGGTTACCCAGGCAGCGGTAGGGAACCACGATGTGGGTGTGACTGCGGCATTGCTTGCGGCCTTTCTTGCACCAGTCCTCGATGCTGATAGGCTGGTTGGCCTCTACAACATTTGTAATCTGCAACTCTGGGTACACCTGGAGAAAAAGTGAGATATTTTCATGTCCTTTGTTACTGCATCTTCCTGTCTACTTGATTTATTTGTCCCTATGTGTTTCTCTGTCACCGTCACTCTGTATAAATACCTCTTGGCAGTACTGCAGGATGCTCTCCTTGGTGCCGATGCAGCTCTTGGTGCCTGAAGGGTCAGACTCCCATTTTCCACTCTGCACATTAATGTGCATGTTGAGCTTCCCGCAGAACATAGCCACCTGGGGCTCAGTTTGCATATCCACAGAGTCATCAGCAGGCACCTGGACAGACAAGGAGAAAGAGAGGACAACAATGATGATGGATGGTACCGAACTGGCTGAAGTATAACTTAAACATAAATATCTCCTGATGCAGCTAATGTATATTTAGCCACTCTCAGTTTATTCCTTTTTCTTTCACCTGCAGTCTTGCACAACATACATCTCTTTCTTCAGGATATAGATTAGTGAATCATAAGGTTAAAGGTCTCTTCAAAATGTATCTATAAAATCCTTGCACATTTAAGTT
Source organism: Pseudochaenichthys georgianus (assembly GCF_902827115.2). Classification (NCBI taxonomy): domain Eukaryota; kingdom Metazoa; phylum Chordata; class Actinopteri; order Perciformes; family Channichthyidae; genus Pseudochaenichthys; species Pseudochaenichthys georgianus. Next base: position 25,116,014 of record NC_047523.1, on the reverse strand, counting down.
ACTACATACAAGGTAAAGGATTGTATTACTGGTTTAAGCCTGAGCAAGACAAGATTCTCTGATTTATCCCCTTAAGCCTATAAGCCAGACAGCTAAGCATTACAGCCACTGGCCAGCACATGTGCCCTTTTGCTCATCTCCTACATTAAAGGAAGCGCAATGAGTATGTGGAGAAGATCCTATTGCGTCTCATTGCAAAGAGGAGAAACCTTTTGAACCACAGACTATTAAAATCCAGCTGTGAGCTAATGTGAGATAACATATAACCTTCTCTTCAGCCCAACAGTCTCAATGTGCTTTGCTTTCTGGATCTTGTATTTTTCTAGTAGACACTAGAAAAGACTGATGATGCAAGCATGACAATACGCCACCAAGCCATCTGTTGACAATACAACGATTGTTTGTAAAGCTCTGCATTATATTATCTGCCTGTGATTCAGGATGGGTTAACTCATTGTTCCTTCATGCTGAAACTACTCTATTTTCACCTTAATAGGCCATTGTTATTTTTTATAGTTGATTTATTTTGCGATGGGTAAAATAGGAAGACAACTCAGGATGGTAATCCTAAAACTGCCAACTGAGTTGCATTGACACCCTCATGTATCATTGGCTAATCTTTCAAATCATGTTAATGGACACACATATAAGCCAGAAGGCACAGTTATATAAACAAACATGCTATTAATTAATTGCTCCTTTACTTGGTAGTCTTGGATTACACTGAGACAACCAGTTGAAACTAGTCTTCATCAACATGAAAGAAAAAGGTTTTCACAAACTCCTGTTTGACCGTAGGGCAATGTGGCAGCAGGCCACGGCAAAGGTTATCACATCTTAGGGCCTGTGCTGCTCTTTTAATCATTGACTCAGCCTGCAGCCTAAAACACATGCAGGGAAATGAAATACATTTCAACACAATGATTGGATTTACCTAGATTGCATTGGCTATAAAGCCAATCTGACCAGACGGATCATATGATCCTATGAAACATTTCAATCTTAAAATAGCACTCTAAAATACAACTAATATATGTAAATTAATGCACAGGGTGCTCTCAATATGGCATATGTATAGCACCTCAGCATAGTCATACTAGAATGGCAACATGGTTATAATGGAAGGTTCTCTATGCAATATTATAGGCCCTATTCATTCTATCTCCAGTAGATCCTTCAAAAGCTGTGTATTTCTCTCTGGTCCTGCAAAGCATCAGCAACAGCAGCAAGCTGCAGGCGCCATCTTGCTTAGTGTCAAACTAAAAAGGCTGCATCTTTTTCCATTCTCCTCAGCAATATCACACCCTGCAGCTGCAACACTGCTGAACTGGGCCGAGTTGGCCATGACCACGCAGCAGCAGCAGCAGCAGCAGCAATAATAACACATACATTACAATAAATAAAAAATAACGTCTGTATCAGGAGATATAACAAAGTAAGCCTCAACGTGTTGTATGTGTCGGTCGTATCTGGTGTATTTACGGGTTTAAAACACAAACCCAAACTGACTGCATACGTACGACGTTTTTTAGCCACTAGCGGTTGCCATGCCAATCCGTGTACATTTCTGAAAAGAGCTAACGTTAGCTTTAAACCCTTTTAGCTGCATTAGCTAGGTTACTGACAAATAACTTCTTTATACAGCAAGCAATATTGTTACCTTATACATAACTGCGTAAAAGAAACTCCCTCCACTGGATTAACCAAAACATGTCCAACATTGCAGGGCCAAACTGTCAATCACTGACATCTAATGGTAGGCCTTGGTAGCATTGCTGACATTTTCTGGTTAGCCAATTCCTCGCAGTAAATATCTTGTGTAACACTATAAACCTGAGATATTGATGAACGCACACAACAAGATGTTCAAAACTGAACAAGATGTACAAAACTGGACAAAATAACAAATCCTTGGATAACATCAAGAGTGGGCCTCGTCAAATTCCCGTAATATTGTTATCTTTATTAGCAGCCCCGTTAACTGTTAAGATTACACGGCCTTCATGCTGACCGTAACATTTCAAATATAACCATTAAACACGTCTGTATTCTGGTTAGACGGTGGTCGGTGTGGCTACAGGCCCGCAGATGAGCCGCGGAGCCACGGATCCACTCTCCCACTCCCACCGTCTGTGATTTCTCCACGGAAGGCTACTAACCTCGGATGAAAGCGTCAAGGTCGCCACTAGTAACAGCAAAAACGCCGTGAACTCCCCCATGTCGTCCTCCTGGTATCCAGCACCACCGGTACGTTCTCGGTTTTCCCGTTAGAAATAGTCGAAGCAGACGGTGATATGTGTCGACACCAGCTGAACTATTCTCGGTGATCCCTCCCTGTTTAGCTCCCGACTGTGACGGCGCGAGGATGGATGTGTTTGGTTTGGGTGGGGGCGGTGGCTGGGGCCGGGTGTGCGTGGGTATGTGTCCGTGCTTTCATGCCAGGGAAAAGTCATTTGACTCTAAACCTCCACCCATTTTACAATATTATCTTCATACGCAACACTGAAGAAATGATCATTACATGTTATAATATATGTTGTGTTATGTGCTCTCTGAACTAAAAGTCCTGCATTTGAAACCTCCCTTATAATAAGTACAACGTATGTGGGCACAGTAACTTAAAGCATCATAAGTGAAAGTGGCATCTCACTTTGATTTTTCCACCCAGCACTTCCAGTTTTTCACTGTTTGGCTACAGTCACTGGACCAGAAACAGTAATCTGAGAATTACTTTAAACTGTATTGTGGATCTTTTGTTATTATTTTTCTTCTGAGTACTGGTAGGGGTTGAATTATCAGCAATTAATAAAGTTGAGGTTATTTTAGAGTAATAATTAGCTAAAATGTGAGTTAAAGTAGGCTAATTATTAAATGAGGTTCCACCCACCGCTATTCATTATGAGCTTGTCCAGTAACATACTGCGGTCAACTCAGCCGTCTCTCGCATTTGCTTTGCCAAATGAGCAGTTCTTCATTTTTGAGTGCGCGATTAATAGCGTCTTTACGGTAATTGCCGAGAAATAATGCATGTTGTTGTGCTATATTTTTCGATACAAAATATGTTTTACCATAACTTCTTAATAAAACTGACACTGTTGGACTCTAGTTTGACTGCTACCAACAATAAAATGAAGTACTTTAACTGTGTACTTTTTCAGTTATTCTCTGTCATACTCCCCTCCTGAGAACAACATAGCCACTTCTGCTATATTTGATGAGGAAAACAAATATTTTTAGCCATAGTAGAGGAACTAAGGTCCCTAAAAGTTGAGGTAGACCTACCCGAGGTAGAACAAAGCACAACCATGTTTTTTCATTACTTTAATAGGCCTATGTCTAGTTTATGAAATGGATTGTTGTATACACATATTTTACTGCAAAAGTATTATTTCTGGTTAATATTTGGAACTTTCCCATAACCGAAAATAGTGAAAATGTGGGCTCCTCTCTGGAAATAATTTTCAGAATGTCACCAAATTTGGCCTAAATGTTCACAGAGAGGTAATGCATACAATAAAGCAAAGACTATAGCAATACTTTTTACCTTCTTTATAATATTAACACTTAAACACACATAAATCATAGGCGGAAATGGAATAGGACATTTAAAATGCAAAAGGTATGTTTATGCTTTTCTGTCATTTTTAAACTAAAGTGTCCAATCACCCAAACATGTCATTTATATCTACATTACATTACATTGCATTTAGCTGACGCTTTTATCCAAAGCGACGTACAATAAGTGCGTTCGACCAACAAAATAAAAACTTGAAGAAAACAGAATCATATAAGTACATCAGGTTTCATAGAGCAAAAACATTTCAAGTGCCTTTATTAGTATATAAGTGCTTTGTAATAGTTCTATCGCTCGAAGTGGAGTCGAAAGAGATGAGTTTTCAGTCTGCGCCGGAAGGTGTGTAAGCTATCTGCTGTCCTGATGTCAATGGGGAGCTCATTCCACCATTTTGGAGCCAGGATAGCAAACCCACGTGTTTTTGCTGATGGGAACTTGGGTCCCCTTCGAAGTAAGGGTGCAGCATGGTACGCAAGTACCATTGTCTTGAAGTGGATTCTAGCAGTTACCGGAAGCCAGTGGAGGGAGCGGAGGAGCGGTGTGGTGTGGGAGAATTTAGGAAGGTTGAAGACCAGACCAGATCATTTATCGATGACAAGGCAGATACTGACGTATTTGTAATCATTTTAAGATGGTCTGCTACTCCGGAAACTCCAACCACATGTATTACTTTCGCTTCGGACGTAAAAGGATTTCTGGCGCATTGAACGGATTTTGGAAAATGTTGGCTCGTAATGAAGAAAATACCTCTATAGTAGTACACAGGGGAAATTAGAATAAGAAACTCTTCTCGAAATTGTAATAGGCTGCCAAGTTCACAGCATATCCTCGAGACACTGAGTCGCAACATGAGAACTTTCCTGGCAGTGTTTATCGTCTTAACTGTCTCAGCAGGTAAGCCTCAATACAAACCACTCAACATTAACCTCATATCCTGAAGAATTATGACAGTTCCATGTTATCTTCCAATTACCCTAAGTGTGTAAACTACTTCAGCATGTGGACCTTGGACAATACTGGTAGATGTGTAATTCTTATGTTGCATTTTTGTGTTTGTGCTACAGTACGTCTGATCGTTCGTGCGTTTAGTGGTTGCCTAATTTTACATTTCAATGTATTAGTTATTTGCGCAACTTTAACAAAGAAACAGTTAGCAATGAAAACCCTCAAAAATGATCACTTAATGTGAATAAAGAGGAACAAGCCCTGCCTTGAGGTCACGAAAAGGCTTACCATAAATGTAACTTTTGTGCCATCAATTCGTTTTTGTTGTATTTAGGTGAACTGATATGGCTTCCAAACTTTCCAGTGATGCAATTATTTCTGTTTGATTTTAATTATAGGTCCGTCTTTTCAACATCTAACCTACACACAAGGTACAGTGAAAACCCATAAAGAATCACGTGTTTCCATAATTTTGCTGCGACATCAAAATATGACTTTTTTTTTCTTGTTTGAAACTAAACAACTTTATTTTGAATATCTGTAAGACTGGAGCTTCAAATTGTTCACATTTGTCTGTCAATAACTATGTATACCTTTCTGTTTGCCCAATACAAACAAAAGGAAAGTGTGCAGTTAAGGAGTGGCTGTGCAGTTGTTTGAACTACAAATCAGAATGGAGATATCGAATTAGTCAATAGCTCTGATACAGAATGGAATGTTATTAAAATGATTTGAAATGTAAGTAGGAGCCACGTTGTGAGTTCCTTCTAAACACACTGAAAATGTGACCATGGAATAAGGAAGTAAATACAAATAATGTTAAAAGAAACATATTTAAAATGAAATGAAAGCAGACATCAGTGTGTGTGTGATACGTTCACTGCAGATGTATGGTTGGAAATAAAGCTGATGCTATCTTTGTTAGACATTGCAGTATGTCTATCAGGAACAGAAGGTTATCAGGACCCAAATGCAGAATAGAGAGATTGGGGTATAAAAGTATGAACAAAAAGCGAGCTTTATTAATAAAAAGCTGTTCCAAAAAAACACTAGAAAAATTAGAATGGTGGCAGGAATGGAAATGTCGTCGCAACTTAAAATCAGCTGCTGTTTAGAGAAAATGATGAGTTAGGCAACTATGCAAAGAAACACTAAAGTCCTTTAAGATCTGTAATGCGTGCACGCATGACGCCACCCGAAGAGTGTGTGCTGATGTATGTAGGACAGACTATTTATAGGAATACATCAAAGATCACTTACATGTCAGACAACACCAATTGGTCCAGGTGGTCGCCTTATCACAATAGACCAAAACACTCATCAGATGGACAGGATGTCCTGAAAGCCCCCACGGACCTATTGTTTTTGTCACGATCTGTCTGTGTTGTGTTTTGTCTTGTCTTTTTCTGTCTTTGGTTTCCTGTTTTATTTTGAAAAGTGTTCACCTTCTGTCTTGCCTGTTGCTTTCTGTCTGTTTTCCCTCCCTGATTACCCGATTGTGTTCACCTGGTGCCCCTGTGTTTTCTCCTCCCTCCTCACCTGTCTCTTGTTGTTTTGATTAGTCCTGTGTGCATTTAGGTTCTGTGTTTTCTGTTAGTCTTTGTGAGTTCCTTGTTGTTGTTAGACTGTATTCACTGGGAAGAGTTCTGTCTGAAACCTTGAAATAAAGGTATTTTCTGTTAATCTGCATTTGGGTCCTGCTTGCCTCTCTCAACCCTGACAGAAGGAACTCACCAAATATGGGCCCAGCAGATTCTTTTGAGCAGGAATTATTGGATTTTTCCTTTTTTTTGGCTAACTGCTCTGATCGATGGAGGGGAGCGTCCAGGGTTCAGCAGCGAGAGGCAGCTCTGGCAGAGGCGCGCCAGATGGCTACGGAGAAGCCAGGCTTAGTGAAATTCTTACCTCGCTGGATTTTGGATTTCCTCTCGGTGTGTTATCCCCTGCCTGCTAGCCCCAGCCATGCTGGCTCCCTGCCTCCCAATTCCCATTATGACACCACACGCATCGGTGTGTTCCGTCTGGAGTCAGACGCCAGCTCCCCGTGTCCTGTCGGCATTCCGGCCGACTCCAGCCCCCCGTGTTCTGTTGGCGAACCGACCGTCTCAAGTCTCCTCTCAAGTTCCTTCTCAAGTCCCCTTTCAAGCCACATCTCCAGCTCCCTCTCGAGTTCCCTCTCGAGTCTCCTTTCAAGTCACCTCTTGAGTCTCCTTTCAAGTCACCTCTCGATTCCCCTCTCAAGTCCCCCCTCGAGTCCCCTCTCGAGTCCACTCTCAAGTCACCTCTCGAGTTCCCTCTCGAGTCCACTCTCAAGTAACCTCTCGAGTTCACTCCCCAGTCACCTCTCGAGTCCCCTATCAAGCCTCCTTTGAAGTTACCTCTCGAGTTCCCTCTCAAGTCTCCTCTCGAGTTCCCTCTCAAGTCTCCTCTCGAGTTCCCTCTCGAGTTCCCTCTCGAGTCCCCTCTCGAGTCCCCTCTCGAGTTCCATCTCTAGTCCCTTCCCGAGTTCCATCTCTAGTCCCTTCCCTAGTCCCTTCCCTAGTCCCTTCTCTAGTCCCCTCTCAAGGTCACTCTCGAGTCACCTCTCGAGTTTCCTTCTCGAGTCCCTCCTCTAGTCCCTCCTCTAGTCCCTCCTCTAGTCCCTCCTCGAGTCCCTCCTCGAGTCCCCTCTCTAGTTCCCCCTTGGTTCCCCTCTCGAGTCTCCTCTCGAGTCTCCTCTCAAGTCCCCTCTCGAGTCACATCTCAAGTCCCTACCCAATGTCCTGTGCCGTTGGAGGTTCCGCTGGGGGTCATGCCAACTCTATGTCCTGTCCCGTTGGGGGTCCCGCCGACTACTCTTCTGCCGGGGGTCCTGCCAACCCTATGTCCTGTGCTGTTGGAGGTCCCGCCGACTACTGTCCTGCCGGGGGTCCTGCCAACCCTGTGTCCTGTCCCATTGGGGGTCCCGTCGACTACTCTCCTGCCGGGGGTCCTGCCAACCCTGTGTCCTGTTCCGTTGGGGGTCCCGCCGATGACTCTTCTGCCGGGGGTCCTGCCAACCCTATGTCCTGTGCCGTTGGAGGTTCCGCTGGGGTTCCTGCCAGCTCCATGTCCTGTCCCTTTGGGTGTCCCGCCGACTACTCTCCAGCCGGGGGTCCTGCCAACCCTGTGTCCTGTCCCGTTGGGGGTCCCGTCGTCACCTGTCTCGCCGGGGGTCCTACCAACTCCTGGTCCTCTTCCGTGGGGGATCCTGCCGAAGCCTGTCCCACCGGCTCCGGTTCCTGTCCGGCCGAAACGGGTCTTCGCCCTCGGGCCCTGACCCCTGACTCTTCCTTGGATTCTGCCTTGCCCCTGGGCCGTCCGCCCGAGTCCCCCACCTTGGACTCTGCCTTGAACCCGGGCCGTCCGCCCGAATCCCCCTTTTTGAACTCTGCCTTGCCCCCGGGCCATCCGCCCGAGACCCCTTCTGGGTCCTCCGCTGTGCCCCTGGGCTGTCAGCACAAGCCCGTCCTCCAGACCCCCTCAACCCACCCTGCTGGACTTTTTTTGGGACGTCTGGGATCCGTCCCTTGAGGGGGGGGGGGGTGGGGTACTGTCACGATCTGTCACGATCTGTCTGTGTTGTGTTTTGTCTTGTCTTTTTCTGTCTATGGTTTCCTGTTTTATTTTGAAAAGTGTTCACCTTCTGTCTTGCCTGTTGCTTTCTGTCTGTTTTCCCTCCCTGATTACCCGATTGTGTTCACCTGGTTTTCTTCGCCCTCCTCACCTGTCTCTTGTTGTTTTTGATTAGTCCTGTGTGCATTTAGGTTCTGTGTTTTCTGTTAGTCTTTGTGAGTTCCTTGTTGTTGTTAGACCGTATTCACTGGGAAGAGTTCTGTCTGAAACCTTGAAATAAAAGTATTTTATGTTAATCTGCATTTGGGTCCTGCTTGCCTCTCAACCCTGACAGTTTTCTCCAGTTTATATATCGTACTTACTTCCCTTTTTAAGATGCACTTTTCAGATCCTTTTAAATACATATCTTAATGGAGGGTTTTTAGTCATCAGAGTAGAAACAGAGCAAATGTGCAGCCCTTTTCATTAGTGTCCACATGGATTTTTAACACAAAACTTATTTATTCATTGTTTTACTGCATATACAGTCAATGTTTTTTACCTGTTAAATCACCTAATCTGTTTTTTTTGGAGAGGAAGAGACCTCTGCGAATAAGTCTGAAAAGAAAGTCAGCTATCAAGAAATCTTAACCTGACTGCATTAATTATAACAATGGCAGTAAATTACCTGGATTTGTTACTGTTTGATTGAGAGACCCCTAGTGGCAAATCATTACAAAATTCTATTTTTAACAGTGTATGTTAAAAACTCATATTTTGACGAGAGTCTGGAAACTGGATTTACCCGAGTGTACTTTTTCTGTTGTAGGTGAAGATGTAACTATCAATGGCTGTCTCGAACACGATGTCCTTCTGCCATGCGCCTGCTCAGGCAGAAATGAGAGCAGGGAGGTTAGGTGGCAGGCGGAAGACACAGAAGTCTCAAACGGGTCGGTGGTGTTCAAACACACACAGACCGCTGAGGCATTCAATGACAAATACAAGGACAGAGGAAAATCGTTTCTGTCTGAGAACAGAGAAAACTGCTCAATTCTCCTCACCAACATCACAGCAGAGGACCAGCGGAAATACAGATGCATTTTTAACATTGATGAGAGATACCAAAGACCTTTTGTAACTCTAAACATTTATGGTAAGTCATTCATTCATTTTGCAAATCAACCAATCTCTTATTTAACCCATTAACAGTAAGAGTAATACAATCTCGCACAATTGTAACTTTAGTCTTCCCTCAACAGCATGCTACAGTGTTCTTCAGACAGCCAACAGTGTAGGTGTAAATGTTTTCAAGTGTAATGTAAAGGGACGCTACAACATGACAGAGATTGAGTGGGAATTGGATGGAGTGCCTCTGCGAAATTCAATCACTACTAATATAACTCAAAAATACAACCCTGATGATCCTACTGGCCAAATCCAATTCTACAGCCAACTCAATACTACTCTCAACTGGACCTCAGCACCTACATGTCGGGACAAGGCCAAAGCCATAGCAACGTACAACAGCTCTGATTACCATGCAGGTATTTATTTGATTTAATTTATTTCATGAAGGTTGGGACTTATTGTTCAATACTACTCTGCAAAAAGCATTATGATATTATCTGTATCATTCGTCATGCAACATATCTTAAAATAAATAAAGTAAAGTTTAGGATGGGCCATAAAATAATGGCTTTTTTTTGCATTTTTCTGACACAGATGGAAGTATTCGCAGCCAGGACCAACGAAGAAGCTACTACTTTTACATTCCCATTGTGTTTTTGCTTGGACTTTCATTGCTCTTGTGGCGTAGGCCCGTCTCATAGTAAGTGTTTGTCATAATGCCAAAGATCTGATTCTAAAGCAGTTTGTATTTCAGGTGTACTCGTTTAACCACAGTTGCACAACACTTGACACAAACAGCCAAACAAGATAACATAAAGTAAATCAAATGACAAAATATAGGGAGAAAAACAAACGGAATAATACAGAATGTGTTTAATTTGTGTGTACTAAACAAGATGTGTTCATGTGTAAAGGAGAGAGGAAGATAAATATAAGAAATAAATGATAAGGGGAAAAACAGAGTTAAATAAAAATAAGCAATTGTGTTGACATTGGACGTTGTGTTTTATCTTTCCATATCTTCTGTCTTTGATAAAGGAGTTTACCCTGGATACAACAACTTCAAAGGCTAACAAAACAGAAAAAAAAGAAAAGTGAAAGCACCTTCAACCCCACTGTGGTTAGTCACGTGTATGATTCACAATGCCTGCAAATAAATTGTTAACAGGCAGGTTACATCCTGTGTTCATGCCACTCTGGGAATGTGGTTTTCTTTTCTTTTTTAAATGTCCATTTTGTGAACTCTTGTGGATGTTTGTATGAAAAGTCTCTAATACACACAGCAGTTAAGCTGATTCATATATACTCCCGTATACTTTATTAATAAAATACTGTATAAAACAGAGCCATTTAATGATAAAACATGTCTTCCTTCAAATTTAAGATGTTGGACCTTATCTGATATTGCAAGCTTTTGCAACAATCATAGGAAATATGTATTATGTGTTTAGCAACCATATTTTAAATTGTAAATATTATGTAATGTGATTATTTTCAAATATAACACAAAGGTGATATTTTTTTATAGCACAATACAAATACTATAAATCTTGATTTCACATTTGAAATGAAATGCAGAAATGTGTAGAAGGTCTAAGACATGAATGTACCATGGGTGACTTACTGTATACTGTGATTTTCTTGTTTCTTTAACGTTGATGATCAAGTCTCTTCTATTCTTTTATGATGGTGCGTTTATTTTTTTCTGTATATGCCATAACTTCCCTATACATAGTTCACTAAGTACAGATTTGTAATACTTTTGTAAATAAATAGGTTATGGTCATTGTTTGTAATATAGTACATCAAGGTCTGGGACAGTTTTGTGACATTTAGAGGTCTGATACCGAAAACGAATGTCTGCGAATAATGGTTACATACCAAACAAGCACACAATGATTAATCTTTCCAAGTCTGAAAAGAAGTTGGTGCCCTGCATACTGTGTGAACTTTCCAACAAAGGTTTAAAGTTAAACATTTCAAAATGCTTTGCTGGGTCCAGTACTGACCAAGAAGGCAACGCAACCAATAACACCACTCATCCGATCCCTTTACTGGCTGCCAGTGGCTGCTCGAATCCGCTTCAAGACACTGCTTCTGGCCTACCGTGCTGTGGGATCCAGGATATGGTTAAACCATACACTCTAGCACACACTTCTCTCAGCTAAATGAATGTAATGTAATATTTTGTAATGTTTTGTCAGAATAAGTAAACAAGCCTTAAACCCTTTTGTCTTTAGACTTTCAGTTGCTAAATCCTAATGTTGTTTGTATCCTTTCATCATTGTTACTTTCTTTCTATCAATTGCTTTGTTGTGTGCGTGTTGACCTTTATATATACAGTCTATGGTGTCGACATGATACCGTTACATTTAGTTGCTTCACTGCATTCTTGGGGAGTTTGTCACTGTTGAATACATTTCATGTTGTGACTGGTTAATGGAGCTTATAGGCAGACAACTAAATCAGCAACAATATCACAGAACATTTTCATGGATTTCAACAATTTCAGATAAGTTCATGACTTCAAACTGATCAAGTAAAAACTCCCTTCCTACTCTTTGATCTCATACATACCTTCAACAGCCAGCACTACCTTGTAAATACACACCATTCACATTTAAATTAAATAAGTTATAAATTAAACTAAATCTAACAGTCATAGCTGTAAAAATATAGATCATGGCGTCTTCTCATAATAGAAATATGTACATTTGTGCTAGCCTTAGCCAATCTATCATAGAAGTTATATTCCAAAAGTAAATTATATCAAAGGGGGGCTTCCTTTGTGACACTCAAGACTTACAAAAAAAATGTGTCAATGTTAAATATAATGTCACGTCACAAACGTCTTGGCAGATGGAAGGAACAGCTTTGTGGAATATGTATTTATCTAATAAATATAAAATTAATTTAATGAAAAGTAATCTGCTTTATGAGAAAATAACCCATATTGATGATAAAGGTTAGTGATATATTCATTGCCTGCCCTAATCCAACAATATACATGTAAGTGTAAAACATTCTAAGAAATAATTATTTAACCTTTTTGATTTACATTTCTTGTAACGTCTAGATCTAAATGATATACTATTACTGTGTAAAAATAAATGAGAAACAACATCACCGTGTACGTCATTGCGTGTGACGTAGTAGCGCACCAGGAAGTGATACAGGTGGCTAACATGCTAGCTCAGGACTGTCGAGTCGAAATGATTTTGAAAAGGAGTTTTGTGTTTTTTCCCAGTCTGAAAAAGAATTGACATTTCGTCCAAGGTAAGGCATTTAGGAAGGATAGTAAACTCTCTCTTTTAATGTCAGTAAAGTGGTTACGTATGAACAAAGTGTGTTAGCTTGATGCTAACGTAAACAGAACTAGTTATGAACAACGTTAATTTGGTTTATATTTGGCAGATAGTCTCCTCACGTAGTGTTTTGTAAATACTGTCTATATGTGCTGATGAGCAAGCTTGAATATCTTACTATATTTAACGCATAGTGGATGCAAGATTCACTCTACTAATGCTTAGACATAAGCTAATTTACACTGACAGTACCAGGGGTGGTTTATAACAGATATTCTATTATTTATTTATGATGCTATGTGTGATTCACTATCAAGTACCTGGAGTTTAGTTATAACCTATGATCATGGACCATTATTAGTATTTACTTTTTACATCGCTGTACAACTTTATATATATTTCTTATTTTAAAATACATTTACGACATGGCTCTTTACATTCAGTATATTCCTTTGAAATACTGTCTGCCACAAATGTATATAACTATTCAATATTTTCCTTTTATTTGAACTTGCATTTAGCATTTACTGTTTTTATGGCCTACAAATTAAACTAACTTTTTTGAGAGCCTCAACCAAGATGTTCACTGCAAATACTGCTTGTTTGTAGTTGTTGTGCTAATGATAATAAATCAATAAAATCTTGATTTCAGTTGAATGTAGTTAGTGCTGAAATGAAAGGTTGGGTCTAGTTATCATTCCCTTTTTTATAATAAATAAACAATTTGAAGTCATTCATAAAAAACATAAACCATAAATAGCTTTTGTTTCATCTTCTTGAATTAACAAGTTAACATTTAACTTAATAGCTTTAATTATTGCATTGTTGTTGAATAAACACATTAAAGATGTCAACTTTTGATCTGAGAAAACCAAATTAGCCTTTTTTAATACTTAATGACAATCAAATAAACAATGATAGACAGCCCAACAGATATATCATTTGTAATGAAAATAACATAAGAGAAAAGTTAAACCCAATTTAAAAAATGTGGAAACAGGGAAAGTTTGGCATTCTTGGTCATAAATAAGATAAGTTATTTTTTAATATTCAAAATGGTTGGGACATTTATTTGTACTATTTCTACACTAAACTATGTTATTTTTGCTTGAAAATGTATTTAATTTATTATTATCAAAACACATATTTCACCCATTCATTTTGCTTTTCATTTATTAACCGATTATTAAACGTATTATTTCAGTAAGGATCAGAGACACACAAGGCATCTACAATGGGCCAACGAAGAAGAGCGGCAGCTGTGAATAACAATTCATCTCAGGGAACATCTGCAGCTCCCGCAGAGGCTGCTGGGATCTCCAACAGGAAGCACAACATCTGCATGGTGTCAGACTTCTTCTACCCAAATATGGGAGGAGTAGAAAGTCACATTTACCAGCTATCGCAGTGTTTGATTGAAAAAGGACATAAGGTGGTCATTGTCACGCATGCCTATGGCAGGAGGAAAGGTGTCAGGCACCTGACCAACGGACTGAAGGTCTACTACCTTCCCCTGCAGGTGATGTACAACCAGTCCACAGCCACCACCTGCTTCCACAGTCTCCCACTGATGCGCTGTGTGTTTGTAAGGGAACGCATCACTGTGGTGCATGCACACAGCTCGTTCTCCGCCATGGGCCATGATGCACTGTTCCACGCCAAGACCATGGGCCTGACCACGGTAATTGACTTATTATGAGCCATGTCTCGGAAGCATTTCACAGCACATATTCTGCTGAAATTAAAGCGTATTTTCATTTTCAGGTCTTCACCGACCACTCACTTTTCGGGTTTGCTGATGTGAGCTCCGTGCTGACCAACAAGCTTCTGACGGTGTCGCTGTGTGACACCAACCACACTGTGTGCGTGTCTTACACCAGTAAGGAGAACACGGTGCTCCGCGCAGCACTCAACCCAGAGATAGTGTCTGTTATTCCCAACGCTGTCGACCCTACTGACTTCACCCCTGACCCCTCCCAGCGCCAAGACGACAGGATCACTATTGTTGTTGTCAGCCGTCTCGTCTACCGTAAAGGTACTGAGAAGCTCTTGTATTAGACATTTAAGCTTATTGATTACATTTTGGCTTGATAGTGGGTATCAGCAGAATGTGAATTTTGGTGAATAACGCTTCAAAACGCTTGAGTTTGCACAAATCAAACTTGCATTAATAGTTATTCCAGGGACGGTGTTAGAGTCATAAAATCATTCAATATTAATATCTGATTCTTAAACATTCATACATCTTAAAATAGTCAGCTTCTGTCAGCCTGTAATAAGCTTTAATTAAGAATTGCATCATTTTATTTTTATAGCAAGTGTTCACCAACTCTTCCTCTGTTTAGGTATCGACCTTCTTGGTGGAATAATCCCAGTGCTCTGCCACAAACATCCAGATCTGCAATTCCTTATTGGTGGAGAGGGACCAAAAAGACTTGTTCTGGAGGAAGTGAGAGAGAAATACCAACTACATGACAGGTATACTCATATCCCTAAAAAGTGATAAGGGATGTACCACTTAAACCTTTTTTAAAACATGCTCTCTGCTACTTCACCAGCACTGTCATATTGCAGCAGCTGCATTTTATGTACTATAGGTAGACAACACTGTTTAGCTTACTGCTTATTCAAATATTAAGAAATGATTGTAACTAAGCTGTGATGTCTGAGGAAACCCAAGTGACTGTTGTGTGAATTTCCAGCAATTGACAGCAACAGCACTTTGACATTGATAGTAAGACACTGAACTCTTTATTTGTTAAGGTAGTATTGCATTTGCCATATTCTTTTAATTTGTGTGACTGCAGGGTGCGTCTGCTTGGGGCTTTAGAGCACAAAGATGTTCGTAACGTTCTGGTGCAGGGTCACATCTTTCTCAACACGTCTCTGACTGAAGCGTTCTGCATGGCCATCTTAGAAGGAGCCAGCTGTGGACTGCAGGTATGTAACCATTTATAAAATAGGTCAAGGATAGGGAATGGTAGGAAAAAGTCTGTCTGTGTATCTGTCTGTCTTTTTTTATATCTCTATATCATAGATAGATAGATAGATAGATAGATAGATAGATAGATAGATAGATGGATGGATAGATATACTTCATTCATCTCACATTGGGAACTTATATATATAGTCATTAAAATATTTCAAAGGTGGAACTTAGGCCCCGTCCACATGGACACAAAACGGGTTGCATCTGCCACAGTTCTCTATGGTATGGACGGTTTGTCCACACGAGGCCATAACGGAACTGCGGAAACGGAGCCCTCAAACGATAATGGCTCCCAAGGTGGGTAGATCTTTGGACGAAACGCTCTGGGGGGCCTAACGGCTCCGTGTGTACGTCCTATACGATCATTTCCTGATAACGATGAAGCCATAGCCCCGCCTCTCCCCACCTCTGCTGACCATGCTACAGATGTTAGAGCAAAATCTACAGCTCCTCTACCACAACCATCAGCAACAAGTGGACATGGAGAACTACATGAACTACATGTTGCTAAATCCACCGCGGAGAATAAACAGAAGGGCAACCGTGGTAACCATGCTCGGGAGGTCTTCTTCGCTGCTTTTGGTGTATTTTGTGGCGGAAGTACAGCGCCACTTACAGGCCCGGCATATGTACTACAGCGTCTCCAGCGGGTCGAGCGGTCTCGTGTGGACGGACACATTTATTGAGCCGATTCCGTGTGGACGGAAGACTTTTTTGATATTGAATTCGGTTAGTTTTCGTCTCCGTGTAGATGCAGCCTTAGTACAGTAGACTTTCTATCTCTCCTTCCCGCCTTCTTTTACTCCTCCCATTGTCTCTCACCCTTTCACTCTTTTGTCTGTAAGAATTGGCTGTTATTCAATGCTGAAACTTGTATTTTCCAGACTTAACATTCTGCTTTAATCATGTTGCAAAACAGCCTTTACAACTGAATGTAGTTGTCTTGACACAGTTATAAAAATTATACTTTTTTACTCAAAAAGTCGTACCCTGCATGTAAAGTTTGTGGTGCAAAAGGAGCCATACATTAAAAAAAGATATATATATATATATATATATATATTGTTAAAAATAATAGTTGTAAATGACTGCAGCTGGCCACCCAGACACTCACATGTGACAGGGTCTGGTGTTTTCTTAGGAGAAAAAGAAAATAACTAGTTTTATCAGGAACTAGGTTATACTTGTGTAAAGCTAGGAGAACCCTCTCTGTCATGTCTGAATAAAGCTGTAAGGAACAATTGAAGTAAAAAAGTCACTTATGTCTGAACAATTGAAAAGCCACCGCCAGCTGACAAAGCCAGCGATTTAATGTAATCTGTGCCTGAAATGTTCCCCTGAGTGTTCTTTTCATTTAAAGAAACATATTAAGGCTAATAGCTTATTTAGGAGTCAGTAACTACAAGATGAAAGTCTGGGTTTGTCTGGTTCTCAGTTCTCTCTGGGTGTGGTCAGCAGCCTCACTGTTGGATGTGATGCAGGGTGCGGTCAGAGGTGAAAAAGATTTGAACTTGTTATCAATAAGAGGTCCAATACGTTTTCAGCTATTTATTCTCTCCTTTGAAAGGGATGTTAGAGCAGATGTTTTACTCTCACATAAAGTGTGATTTATCATTATGTGTGTTTGTGCTCATCCACTTTTTGTTTTGTTTCTCAGGTGGTCAGCACTCGTGTGGGGGGCATTCCTGAGGTGTTGCCTGAAGAGTTGATCACCATGTGTGAGCCAACGGTGCGGGCGTTGTGTGCTGGTCTGGAGACGGTCATCGCCCGGCAGCGCTCAGCCTCAGTCCCCTCCCCTGCCTCTATCCATGCTCGTGTGCAAAACCTCTACACTTGGAGAAACGTTGCTGAGAGGACAGAAAAGGTGGATTCACTAACACCTGTGCATGCCTTCATAATAAAGAGATGTCTGTAAATACAGCTGCATCTTCTTTTATCAGCTTTCTTTATTTGTTTGTTCCCTCTACAGACCAAAGTGAGCTGCAGTTAAAGCTTTAGTTTCGATTTTGGATGTAAAAAATCCATTGTCGGGTTATTGATAGTGTGCACTGTAGTTAACTGGCTTACAGTTTCTTTTTCTGAGATGTCATGTACTGTAGTCGAGGTATGTCATGTTTACTAGAGCCGAATCTGTCAATATTTGGGTAGTTCAAATTCAAATGGAATTCAACTTCGATTAAACATGTTTTTTAGATAAAAACACCTAAACAAAGTATTTAATTTAATTTGACTAAAACTGAAGCCTTCATTTAGTAGTTTATAGTAGAATAAGTGAGTTTCCACAGAACGAGTTGAGTAATTCTCCCCTCAGCTCTTCTAAAGGAAATATCTTCATTGATACGGTAGCAAAGTGTAAACTGGTTCTCGGATTTCCTGTTTAACCTGATTTTTCTTGTGCATGTAAAACTGCTGTTCATTCACACAGCTGAAAGCTTCACACTGAATGTAAATGGTGACTCTGTTTGTGTTTTTCTCTCAGGTGTACGACCGAGCGGCCGGAGAGGAGGTGCTTCCCCTGGACAAACGGTTACGGAGGCTGAGGGCTCACTGTGGCCCCGTAGCTGGCTCCATCTTTGCCTTCATAGCTGTTTTAGACTTCCTCTTCCTGCTGTTCCTGCAGTGGTGGGCCCCAGATCAGGTCATGGACGCGGCAGTAGACGCCACCGGCCCTAACGGACTGTGGCAGGAAGCTGGCGGTGAAATCAGAGCCAATTCCAAAAGTGCTGTGAAGCGAGCAGCAGAACCAGAAATGTCAATATTATGATAACTCCATACCTCTGCTTCATTTGAGCTACTTACATGTGCTATATGTTCTATCCGTGGTGCCTACTGACATTTAAAACATGGCTACTACATGCAGAATATGCTCATGGTAACCCAGATTATTGTTTACATTCACTAATCCAAAGGGACTACCTTGTGTGAAGATACAAATGTATGACTTGAAAAGAGCTTTTTTTTATATTTAGGCATTGAAATGGAAACCGGTGGCACTCATTTGAGCTTTAATAAGCACTTTTCTTTTTAAAAACTTAGTATAGATTGCACTGTAACAGATGGATTAAAGGGCTGGTTAATTGTACAATTACTGGGAAACAAAAAAGGGTTATTTTTCAGTTCAATCACAAAGCATTTAGAACAATTCGTTTTTGGTAAAATTCATTGTTTGCACACAGTTCTATGTATTTTTGTGCAAATGTCTTTATTTGCACAACAGCGGACGCTGTACAATAGCTGCCCACTGCTCCTAGTACTAGACTCCTGGTACTAGGATGGGTTAAAAGCAGAGAACACATGTCACTGTGTGTGCTGTGTGCTCTGCATGTGTGACCATTAAAGAGGGTTTCATCTAGGGGTGGGCGATATTGAAAAATATGTTATCACGATATTTTCAAGCAGTATCACGATAGACGATATATATCACGATATTTTTTCATGTCGGTTATTATGGTTATTTTTCAAGTTACTTAACAGAACAAGCACCTACATAAGGAGCCCTTTATGAAATGCCTGCCCTATGGTAGTTTGTTTTGGTGCAGTCGCTGCGTTAGATTATGCATTCACAAGCGGGGGACCTTGCACTCAGTCTCTGCATGCTCTTTCTGGTGCTTGCGTTTGAGGTGGTCTCGTAAGCCCGACGTGTTGCCATCTGTCGCTTTGAAATTTCCTTTTTTGCACATTTTGCAAATTACATTTGTTTGCTCCGTGTCTGTTGTGTTATATCCAAAATATTTCCATACCACAGATGTAGATTTCTTTTTGGGGATTAAATCTAATTCTTCTACATCAGAATCTGACTCTCCGTCCATTATTGTTGTTTGTGCAGACTGCCAACAGTGTATTTTCCCTCGCTGCAAAGAAAGGGTGCGGGGACTTAGGGAGCATGTCAAACAACTTGGACTGAACGAAAGCAGAGGTGCGCTGACATTGTGAAATCGATCGGTCTTGATATATGGTGAAATTAAAATCAGTAGGTGAGGCTGGGGGAGCGGGAGGGGAAGAGGCTCTCCGTCCGCTGTCATAGCCCCCTGCGCCGCGCACGGAGAGCCTCTTCCCCTCCCGCTATTTTTTTTTTTTTTATCACGATAGGACGATATCTCTGAAAAAGCATATCGTGGAGACCTAATATCGTCACGACGATATATATCGTCATATCGCCCACCCCTAGTTTCATCCCTCCCAATTCACCCATATAAAACAGAACTGTAAACAGATTAACTTTTTTCCTTCAGCATTTATTTGAACAGCAAGTGGAGGCAAAAGTGACTGCACCCAAAACAATAAACCTGCTAGCTAACTAGCCTAAACTCAGTAACAGAATGTGGGCAACACGTTCTTTTCCACAGCCACGCGACCTCTGAGTCAGACGTCACCTCCCCCTTTTCTATCCTACGGGTATGCCACTCCCCCTGAACTCTGTTGTAACAACATAATAAACTTTTTGGGGATGCAGCTTGGGATGTGAGGACATGGCTTAGAAAGGGCGTGTCACCTTCTGTCCTGCCAGTGTTGGCAGGACATTAATTAAAATGTCGAACTCTGACTTCATTTTAAGGACATTTCGGCCAGGGGTGTATAGAGCTATATTTGTTCAAGCACCTGATTGGCAAAACAGGAGAGTGTGTGCACCAGTCTGCCTTGATCTATGTATTCATTTCTGTGTATCTGTATCTGCTGCCCGCAGCTGTTTTATAGAAGGAAAACCATGAGGAAAACCTCCTTCACTTCATGAAATCTCTGCAGCACCAGGAGGCAGCGGGAGGGTTAACTCAGCCTCTGAGAAGAGGAGCGCGCAGTGCCTTTCACGCACCGCCTTCACTGTGTTTACCTTCAGAATCAATAGAAAGGCTAAAGAGCGGTGTGGCTGATGTGTTTCAACCACACACACCTCTACATACACACACACACACACACACACACACACACACACACACGATTTAAACGCAGACTTGTGTTCCTCCATGTTACGTTGTTATTGTTTCACTGAGCGGACCCGCACATTTTTTTCAAACGCTCCCCTTTTTGGTCCATCTGCGCGGTTTTGTGCGCTGTGATGATTCGGCTGTACCTTTAGTAATGAATATTAAATGTTGTGAGGAAATCTTTCCACCAATAATTCCAATAAGTATTCCAAAATGTATTCACTTCAGGTTGACGAAAGTAACTGTAATCAGATTACTCGTTTTTCAAATGTAACGCGAGCAGAATACAGTTACTTGATTTTTGTATTCTGATTACGTAACACCGTTACATGTATTCCGTTACAACCCAACCCTGGCCACACCCCACTGGGCTGGGCCGGAACACTTACCAATGTGGGCCGGTAGGATTTAGGCCAGGTTTTTTTTTTTGTTTGGCCCTCCGGCCCACACACAGCACCGGGGAAACTCCCGGTATTCCCAATGGCCTGTCCGCCCCTGGTCCGGAGTCACTGTGGCACAGACCGGACCGCTGGTGAACAGCTGTTAGAACGGGCCGTTCAGGTGTTCAGAGCAGAGCTCCCTGTCGTCAGAGCTTGATGTGAACTGAAAAGTTTTTCTGTCGCAATATTATTTAAGGAATTGTTGAGCTAGCTAGCTAGCATACAGTGTCACTATCTGCTAACGTTAGCTTTAGCCTTCGTTTTCTAATAGTTTTTTTCATAGGCTATAAACAGGTGGTATAAGTATAGATCTAGAGTAAAAGTAGAAGTACTCAGGTCTTGTACTTGAGTAAAGGTAGAAGTACTCAGATCTTGTACTTGAGTAAAAGTAGAAGTACTCAAATATTGTACTTGAGTAAAAGTAGAAGTACTCAGATCTTGTAGTAAAAGTAGAAGTACTCAGATCTTGTACTTGAGTAAAAGTAGAAGTACTCAGATATTCTACTTGAGTCAAAGTAGAAGTACTCAGATCTTGAGTACAAGTAGAAGTACTCAGATCTTGTACTTTAGTAAAAGTAGAAGTACTCAGATCTAGTACTTGAGTAAAAGTAGAAGTACTCAGATCTTGTAGTAAAAGTAGAAGTACCAGAGTGTAGGAATACTCTGTTACAGTAAAAGTCCTGCATTCAAAATGTTCCTCAAGTGAAAGTAGAAAAGTATTCTCATCAAAATATAGTGAAAGTAGCGACAGTAAAAGTAGTCATTGTGCAGATTGGTCCATTTCAGAATAATATATATGATATGTTTTATAATGATTGATCATGAAAGTGTTCTCAAAGCTGGTAAAGGTGCAGCTAGTTTAAATGACTTTGTATACTGCAGGGTAGCTTGTGGATTTACTCCAGGTGGAACTAAAGTCTGATTTAACACTTGATCATATTTACCATCATTCATCCACATCTGTAAAGTAACTAAAGGGATTAAATACATGTAGTGGAGGAGAAGTACACCATGTACCTCTGAACTGTAGAGGAATAGAAGTACACAGTAGCAACACATTGAAATACTTAATAAAGTACAAGTATCTCGAAATTGTACCCACGTATAGTACTTGAGTTTATGAACTTAGTTACTTTACACCAGTGGCTATACAGATAGAAAGACTAAGCCTTGCACAGAGGCATGAAAATACATTTTCAAAATGCTCAATAGTGCTGCCAAAATTATAAACTGACTGCTACACAATTAAAATAAATGCTTTTATATATTTCTATTAGATGTGACTCTTTGGCGTGTCTTTTATTACTACCTGCTTTAGTTGATCTGGCTGCTGAAATCCTGTTATTCCTCATTTTAAAGCCGATGTTCCGTGGGGTCGGGCGGCTCGGATACTTGTCACCTTTTTCATACCTGATCAGTTTGCATCCCTGTTTATACAACACCTGGGAGTTTATGTTAGTGACTGACTCCCAGACAGTTCACAATGGAAAATAAAGTGTACTTTTTCTAATGTTTCATCTGTTTTGATGTAATTTCATGGGGATCGTCTACTACATTGTTGGAGTTTCATCTTTTCCCAGACCATTACAAGACAGTGTAAACAAAGCAGACAACTGCTAAATTAGTTTAACAAAAGAGAGTGCTCTGAAGGCAACACACAGATTAGCTGTGGAACAGGAGGTGAACAAGGCCAACAATGGGGATTTGCATAGCCTTGGAATTAGTTGAACATTACATCTTGCCTGCAGTGACTGAAGAACTCAACTTACTAAAACAACACTATGTTGTTATGTTATAAATCTGTAACAAATCAGAGGATGTGCGTCAGCATGTTGAGTTATAAGTAGCTGTTTTGCTTTGTTTCAGAATACATTTCTTTGGGAAATTTTTACTGTGTGTTTTCATAAAATGTTGATACAGTCGCAGATAATTTTAAGCTCAGAAAGTATATTATCAGAGCATAGATAACACCCTTCTTTTTCTATTTAATAACATGTCCAAACCTGTGTGCCGCTCTGCTTGTAGTTGTGTGTATGCACATTTCTTACTGCTTTATTCAAGGTGTATCATCAGAACAAGCCCTAAGAAATCCATTGTTATGCTCATACTGTAGAGTAGACGATATGCATGGAATGGGACAAGGGTGGGTGGGAGGTGGCAATGTGGGGGAGGTGGCCAAGGACCCAGATAAGAGAGGGAAGAAGGAAGGCCGACCACAGGTCCATGTATTCTCCTGTGTGAGCCTTAAGTCCTGGTAAGTCTTAGACACATCTTCTGTTTCATTTACATCATGGTTGCAGTTCAGACTGAGGTTTCCCTTTGCACCCAACCTTGGCAGAAGCCCCTGTACATCTACGGGGGGTTGGCATGCAACTCACTGATGGCTGGTAAGTTTTTTCTCTGTCTTGTTTGTCCTTTTCAAGCTCATTTTTCTTCTGTGATGAAAGAATCACAAATTGATTACTTTTGTATTTTCTTGAACAAATTCAGAAACTTTCTAGTAAGTGTGGTTTATCTTTGCATGTGTTAGGTTAAACAAACGGATCCCTGTGTCATTACATTTTTTTGTCAGGATACCAGTTTGATTGTACCTGAAACATTAGCATATTGTTTACTTGGCTCTGCAGTACTGAACACAATCCTAAGTGTGTATTGTTCAATAGGTTTGGTGTTTGTAATGAGTACAACCAGATAAACATGCATTGAAATGAGGTCATCTTAACAATACAATGAACCAAGAGCAGGATCAGTTGGCTATGAGCGTATCTTGTTGATTTCCAAATGTGAAGACCTTCCTGATATTATTGTTGTGTTTTAGATTTCTGGTCCGACAGAACTCCTCTCCATGAAGCCGCCTACCAAGGCAGACTGCTACACCTGAGGAGCCTCATCGCACAGGTGAACTTGGGTCCACTTGGATGTCTGCTCACAATGCAATGTTAGGCTGTATCTGACTGTATTTCCCTCTGATCTCCCTGCAGGGCTTCCATGTAGACACGCTCAGTTTGGACAGAGTCTCTCCTCTCCATGAAGCTTGCCTTGGCAGCCATTATGCTTGTGCAAAGTTCCTGCTGGACAGTGGTGCAAATGTAAGAACATTTGTGTATTTTTATTCTAAAGACTGTTTTTGGGGTGTTTCTCATCTGAATTGTCATATATGGAGAACACAGAAAAACCTTGAGATTGTACATCTGTTTAATTACCCACTTTCAATGTTATCAGCTGATTTTATGGACATTATCAGTGCTCATCGCAGTCATCTATCTTTTGGTCTTCAACAGTGTGAAAATTATAAAACCTAGTTGGTGTAGCAGACCCCTCAAAACTAAATATCTACTTTAAACACTTGAACCAGGCCATTCTACCGAATTGGACTAAAGTCAGGTTGGAAATGTTTTGAAATGTTGTATGTTTCTTTTGTACTATATCTAAATTACACATATCTAGTAAAAGAACCGTACATTTTGATATCGTATTTTCAGACTGTATTGGAATGTTCTTCCTCTACCAAAAATGGTCACTACCGAAACATAGTACATACACTGCAGTAAAAAAGTATTATAGTAACCTGTTAAGATTGTTTTACCTTCCCTTCTCTAAATAGTATTTTAACAAATATTTCTTGAGGGTTTTCACAATTAAATTAATAAAAGTTCATTATGAATCAAATTTCAAAGTTCAATTTATACAATTCATAAAAATCATAATGCAAACTTTCTTTGTAAAATGCAAAATA
Source organism: Pseudochaenichthys georgianus (assembly GCF_902827115.2). Classification (NCBI taxonomy): domain Eukaryota; kingdom Metazoa; phylum Chordata; class Actinopteri; order Perciformes; family Channichthyidae; genus Pseudochaenichthys; species Pseudochaenichthys georgianus. The sequence goes on along the minus strand of NC_047523.1, from coordinate 25,091,402 downwards.
CTGATCATATTGATTCCAGAGTTGAGGATTGTTGAAATTGAACATACATTAAACCAATCAGTATCATATCATTTTAGTTGATAACTCAATATACTTAATTTTTTACAAAACATCCACTGTTTCGGTAGTGACCACAGTATCTTGTCTCAAGGTTGTATCATATTCCCTCAACCTTATTGCTTAATCTTAACTCATAACATGCCTTATGTTGAAGTGTGAATGTTTGAAGCTACTGACCCAGAATCAGCACTTTAGTAACAGGCTGAAATAGAGGGGAATGAGGCTAGAATGGGTGATCTGTTTGGTATTTTGAGCAAAACACTTCATAGACATGTTTTTTTATATATCTGAGACCTATAATATATGCCTAAAAATAGTATAATAAGAGACCTTTAAAGTAACACACTGCATTTCAGACTTTAAAACACATTTATTTCAAAATGGTGGGATTTACCTGCTTACCATTCCATTTTGTCACTACCGAAACGATCATGTCAATTACCGAAACGTAGCCATATGTTTCGGTAGTGACGATTCTAGCTAAGTTTGAGCATAACTAAAGAATGCTAACAAGTACATGGCTAGCATACACGTCTTTGAAGAGGTTTGCACACATAAAAAACATAATACTTTGCATAAAACCCCAAAAAAGTTTACTTAATTGAAGATAATATGTGAACGTTCGGTAGTGACAATTCTTAAGGTTACAGGCCGATTTTCAGATTTCGGAACAGATTTATATTGAAAGTATGGGATATAGCTACTGGCCATGCAGCCATGAGGGATAGGGATGCAGTGTCACTGCCTTGTCAAAAGTGCAGGGGTGTGGCTAAAAACCAGACTCAGCCATTGGACTAAAACCCCTTGTGTTTCGGTAGTGACATGAAAAAGGGGGACATGATTTTTTGAGTATAGTTTTTTTATTTATAAATTAAACCCACGATAAATCTAAATAGTCCAACTTCTGTTTGAATGTAATCATAAAGATCTTCTAAATACACCATTGAACAACATTTAAAAAAATGTTTTAAGTGTTATTTATAGAAATTTAAATTTAAATGTCAGGGTTGGGGACAGCTACTTCCCAATAGAAAGTACCCTAAATGATCTTTTTGTATATATTAAGCTTATCACTATCTAATTGAATGCCTTGTGTTTAAATAGAGTCTAGAGTAGACCATAACATATTCTTAGCAAATATCTATGTCTGAATACTTTTGCATTGTTAAATAGTTTTCAAATAGTTGTTCTTGTTGTGGGACTGCACTTTGTACTAATTCGGTAGAATGCCCCATATTCAAAAACACAAAATGAAATAAATGAGAAGCTGAGATAATGTACATGCCAGTTTAAAAAAAACATGTGTGCATGTATCACATGGCTGACATGCTCATACAACTTATTTGAAAGACATAAAGGGGAAAGGGAGTATAACTGTCTATGTAAAGCTATAAAATCATTTAATTGCTCTTTGAGGACTTTAAGTTTGAAAATAAATCTTAGGTGTGGAGTAAGAAAGAGGTGAGCTTTCTATACCATCCATGGAAGCTCATTCTCATCTCAAGGCTACATTACCCTCTTCTAGCATGAAACAGCACTCCATCATAAGTCAAGGACATTTTTCTACGGACCGTATTTGTTGTTTTATGTTGTTTACAAGTGCTTCTGGCCCAGTATCATTCTCTTTCAAATCCCCCATAGGTGGAGGCAGTTTCAACAGATAGTGCCACACCCCTCTTCAACTCTTGCAGCAGCGGGAGTGCTGCTTGTGTCAGGCTCATGCTGCAGCACGGTGCCTCCACACACACCCCCTACCAGCTAGTATCACCTCTACATGAGGCTGCTAAGAAAGGTGAGTGTTAAACATGTATGCTAAGTATAAAGATGTGATCTGTCAGTGCACAGATGCTCATGCTGTTTCTCCATCAGGTCACAGAGAGTGTCTGGAGTTGCTGCTGTCGTATGGAGCTCACATCGACATGGAGCTGCAGGTGGGGGGGACGCCGCTGTACTCTGCCTGCATGGCCCAGACTGCAGCCTGTGTCAGGGCGCTGCTATGCTCAGGTAATGTACTGTCACAATATACAGAGTAAAAAAAGTGTTGCCTTTGCTGGTTTTACTGATTTTAATCAATAACAGAAACAAAAATGACAAAATTATTTTTCAACAATCTCAAAAACCTTTTACACAAGTCAAATAAAGATATCCCAGAGGAATTAATCAAACCAAAGGCAGAAAGTAGCATATAGCGTGTCATTAGAGGAGTTTCATTGTCACAACATGTGAATAGCCATTAAACACTTCATGATGATTTTTTTCCATTATAAATACCAAATATGATTCTGTTTCCAGTCTATAAAATGTGAATATTTGGTGCTTTTGAATTGTTATAGTGGACTGTATGTCTTTAGGTTTAGGTGTAAAAAAAATCTGAAGATTTAACGATTTGAATATACATATAAAAGTACATTTAGTCAGAGTTCTTCCATAGGTTTCCATCTTTTCATGTTTTTAATAGACACCTATTTTGTCTCTGTACAGCTTCCTTTTAATTGTGACCCAAACAAACCAGCGTGGCCACTTCAAGGTTTTTTTGTGTTCAAGGTCTGAATCTTGTTATTTGTCTGTTCGCCCTTTACTGAATCTGTTGTTAAACCACTTTGTGTGACTGTGTAGGAGCAGATGTTCGGATCGGGTGTGGGCAGGACAGTCCTTTACATGCTGCAGTTCGAAGTGGAAGAGCCAACGTTGTGGATCTCCTGCTGGACTTCGGGGCTGATGGGTGTTGTAGGAATGCAGAGGGAAAGACTCCTCTGGATCTCTCATTGCCAAACAGCACAGTTAGGGACACGTTGCAGAAAAAAGGTTTGCTGTGGACACTCATGCATGTTACATAAACTCCATTTATTCGTTCTGAGGTGTAACAAACCTACCCTTTATCTCTGCCCAGGTCCCTGCTCTCTGTCGCAGCTCTGTCGCCTCGGTATTCGTCGAAGTCTGGGAAGGAGTCGTCTCCACCGAGCCTCTGGCCTCTCCCTCCCTCACAGTATCAAGGACTTCCTCCTCTATCAATGAGACGTCTCTGCCCTGAAACCTCGCCTCTTTGTGCGCCCCATGCTGATTGTCCTTCACATTTGTGCCTTGTCCCTGGCAAGGGAAAAAATGGACATCGAGAGAACATGGAAACTAAATCAGTCATCTGTATTTTATAGTATTGTTTCTTTTGATATAATTATTGTTATTCATGCTATTTTGGATACAAGCATTAGAAGTTCCAAGATATTCATATTGCAGTTCATTTGTATCAGGTTTTGTATTTTTATATGTATAATGAAGTGTTTTCTATTTAATTTTCATAAATTCTATACTACTTTATTCCAAAACCTTGCAATGGGTAACTTTCCAGACTATACAAACAAATCAGTTTACAGCTGTTGGAAGTACTACTGCCAATGTGAAAAAGTAGTATTATTGGCTCCGGAGACTGAGAAGTCATGTCACTTGAGTACGTATCCATTGAGGACTACAAGTTTGAAAATGACAACAATCTTGGGTTGTTAAGTAAGAAAGAAGAAGACTCTGTATCCACTAAGAGTATTTTGTAAAAAGTGTTTTTTAAATAGATTGTAATGTTCTTTTGTATTCTTATTATCTTCACTGTTACATGTACACATCACTGCACAATGTATAACCAACTTAAATGGCCTTCTTTAAATGTAAGAAGACACGCATTGGCTTCAGCTGATATTTAAATGCATTTATCTTAACTATCCCCCTTATTTAAAGCAGTATTTTGTACCCTACTCACCAAATCATCAAGTTAGACATTCTGTTCAGATTTATTTCGCTGTCCCCTCTGCAAAAAACACGGATTGGCAGAAAAGCATTCATGTTCAAAGCCCCAACAGACTGGAATACTTTACCTGCTGCTATTAGATCTCTTGCATCATTGGGTATGTTTAAACATGCATTATCATCTTTCAACTGTTATTAATGAAACTGATATTGATGAAACTGATTCGCTCGACTGTCTCAAATTGTAATGATTGTTTGCATTGCTTGAATTTTACTTAACAGACTGTATTTTGTCTTTTTGTTTTTGTATGTCTGTAAGTTGTTGCTATTGTCGGGACCCCCTTGAAAACGAGATGGTGCATCTCAAGGGGTTTATCACAATGAATAGAAATGTCTATATATGTTAGAAAGCTGGACAAGTTATTTCATTCAGCAGGTGGGACTTCACTGTTTTAGCCTTAATTGGCTCCTATTTACACAATTGCAATTCCTGACGGTAAGGCTCAAATATGGTATTGTGGTTTCTAACCCGTAATGTAAAGTGCATGTTTGCAGGCATTTGAGGACTTGCGAAGTGAGTTTTTTTACATTTCTATGAATGTCACCATCATTGTTACCCTGAGTGGGGATCCACATCACTTCCTACAATAAATTCAGCTGACATAAAGATCCTGAGCTTTTTCTTTGACTGGTTAAAGGCCCTCAAGATGAGAGGTGTTCAATGTTAAACATGTGATGGAATTAGAATAAATATTAAACCAACTAAATAAGTTAGAAATATTAGAGGAAAAGGCCTGTGACCTATAAAAATGATCTGATAAACTGAGAGATAGAGTCTCGTATGCGATGTTGCTGAAAGGGAATTCATTTCCCGGATTCAAATGTCACCCTAAAAGGTCAATTTTTCAGAGACTTTAAATATCTTATTTGAGCTGAGATAACTTGACAAGTCCACCTAAAAGGCACAAAAAAAAAACTTGGCTTTCAGCAAAAGTTTTGTAGAGTGTGGGTGTATGTGTGTGTTTTTATAGGTTTTTCCTGCTGCTTGTGTCTAGCATCTTGTGGTCACGTGCTGTCCATGCGCTACAAAGGGAAGGTTCTCAGTACAGGGGGCACATAAGATCAAAAACCACTAATGTTGGCATTCTGTGGAGCCACAGTTCACAGTGGGTTTGTGTTAAGGGTCCAGGTTAGTTCAAGGCAACAAGAATTTCAAAGTAAGACTCGCTTCTGGAACTGTATTGTATTTGTTCTCATCATTGGCTCAAGAATGAGAGTGCTATGGATCCACTGAGTCTTTGTAGATATATATAAGGTACGGGAGACTCAAAA